>NW_003852687.1:792112-808904 GCF_000181295.1 Otolemur garnettii
GCCGGTTGAGCTATAGGCGCCGAGCCGGTTTCTTTTATTTTATAAAAATTAACTGCTGAAAGTGTTGTCCTAGAGTTTGGGTACAGTCCATAGAAAGAGTGCCGCATTCCCCCACTCTCTCTAGTGCAGTAGTTCTCAGCCTTCCTAATGCCACAGTGTATTTTCATTGTTAAAAAGGGGTCAGGACCCATAGGTTGAGAACCGATGCTCTGGTGGCTACTCACTGTTCCACAGTGCAGATGTGCTGTGTCTTACACAACCATTCTGATGGACATTTAGAGAATTGATCATTTTTGTGCTCAAACATGTTGCAGCAGATATCTTTGTACATGTGTGAGTAAACAGTAAGGTCAGCTGTGTTTCTTGCCACATCTGGACTTACTTGTTTGCCAGGGATTAAATCTGTCAGGCTGTCACATATAAGGGCACGTTCGTTTGGCATGGAGGGGGTGCTTCTGGGGAGAGGCTGCCCAGTTCTCCTGGGGCTTGAAACTCAGAGACACAGAGCCTTACCCGAGAGGTTGGGTAGTGCGCAGTTAAGGGCCAGAGCCCACCTGGATGCTGTTAGGGTAGCTTTGGTTCCATGACATCAGCCAGATGGGGAGGTGCCACCGGAAAGCACGGGAATAGTAGGCCCCAGGAAGGGCACTGACCCACACTAGTACACATCTGTTTCAGTGTGGTATGGAGACTCTGACCCATGCCCCAAACCTCTGTCCCCACAGGGAGAAGGCCTGCCTGGTGGACGAGGACTCCCACTCTTCAGCTGGGACACTGCCGGGCCCCGGAGCCTCCCTCCCCTCCTCCTCTGGCCCAGGTCTGACATCCCCACCTTACACAGCTACTCCGATTGACCACGATTACGTCAAATGTAAAAAACCCCACCAGCAGGCGACGCCGGACGGTACAGTCCCTGTTCTCCCTACTGCCAGCCCAGGGCGGCACACCAATCATGGGGAGGGTGCTTGGGCGACTTTGTTTTGTCGCTTTGTTTTGGCAAGGGGGGGTGCTGGGTCTGGGGTGACACGGGCAATGTTGCAGCTATTCATTAACCTCATGGACTCACAATGACTCTTGTGCTTCCAAGACATGCTCAGGGTCGCCACCTGCCAGCTTACCCACTGGGAGCTGGGAGAGGGACGGGCCAGCCTAAGACACCAGGCATCTTTGACCCTGCAGTTCCCCATCAGCCAATGGGGGCACTGATGTCTACTCTGAAGGACAGTTGGAAGACTGGGCCCCCTGGGGTGGCTCCTGGTGTCATCAGACTGGTGATGCCTGCCTTGTTCAGCAGCACATTATTGCTACTCTGTCCTCCTGACAGTTGTGGGGGGGCTGTCCCTGGTGCTGTCAGCCCTGGGAATCCAGATAGGTTGTTATGGGGGGGGGGTCACCTGGGACCATGTGTGAGGCCATCCCACGTGGGATGGGGCAGGTGGCGACCACTCAACCACACACATTCCTTACTAACACCAGGAGGCTTGCATGTGGCCTGCAGCTCAGTTTCTTCATGTTCTCATGTTGATAGTGGTACACTGGTGACAAAGCACTTGCTGAGGTGAGCCACACTGGTGAACATAGAGGGCCGTTGAAGTAGTGAGAAAGTAGAGACAGTGCTGAGACACTGGGGCCATCACTCCCATGCCACTCATTTCATCTGGGTTTGGGGAAACAGGCTCTGTTCTGCTTTCTCCAGGGTGAGGGGGCACTCCTAGGTGGGTGGGATTGGCCCTAGGGCTGTACCTTCTACCAGATGGTCCCTGTAGAGTGGCTCCTTGGAGGAAGAAGGGCCCTTTGGGACACCACAGTAGCCCTGAAGCTGAGGCCCAGCACAGAGCTGTATGGAGGGGGGCTGGTGGGGCAGCTATGTCTTGGCTACAGTCCCCTGCTAGGGTCCCTGCCCAGTGCATGGGGTCCTGGACTGTTTGGGTGCAGCCCCCAGCTTCTTGAGCTCAGTGGGCAGGGGTTGATAGCAGGTTTAAGGAAGTGCTGGAGAAGGGTGACAAGGTGGCCAGTGCTCAACTTCTCTGGGAGTGGGATTTGCTGATGTCAAGAGAGGACAGGAGATTTGCAGTCTCCTCTCCTGGTTTGGTGTGGAATCTGTAGCATGCATGTTAAGAGAGAGGCTGAGGATCTGAGTGCGGGTGCTGCGTGCTCCATCACCTCCCGACAGGTCTGTCATCACCCCTAGTCCCAGCGTGGACACCTCCCTGCTCACCCTGGGGTGTTAAGCAGAGGTGGGAGGAGCCAAGCCACCTGCTCCTACAGTCTTCATTTCTGCAGAGTGAGACCTCTTTCCTCTTCCTAGTTAATTCAGGTTGTTAAACAGGCCAACCACCCTGAGCCCACCCTTTTATTCTTGAGAGTATTGAGATCCCATTACCATCACTACATTGTCTGAAAAGAAAGAGAGAGAGAGAAGGGAAGAGGATTGAGAAAACTTATTAGCAGTAAATCCTTGCCCTTGGGAATTACTTTCTGCCAGGTACCTGCTGCGAGGAAGCACTGTGCCAGGTTTTCAGGAGAGCAGACTGCCTTTCACAGTTGTCCACATGCTGCGTGGCCCTGCTGTGTACACCTGAGCGGGTGAGCACTAGCCTCGTCCTCCATAGCCTGCAGGTTCCCACCAAGCTCAGGCCGCAGGCACCAGGGTGCTTGGCTGTCAGCCCACAGGGCTGAGTGCATCCCCAGGAGCAGAGAGGAGGCCCCGATGCCCCTGCACCCGCTGCCGAGTTGGTGCACATGTGGGCAGCTTGTTGGGAACCCCTACAGAGTGTTTGTAGTGGGCTCTGGCCGTGACAGGTCCTGGGTGCCAACACACTAGTTGTTTGTTGTAGAAGTTTACAGAGGTACTTAGTTTACAAATAAGTTCTAATATAATTTTAATGGTTGTACATTTTTGAATTTTTTTTTTTGAAAAAAAAGCTTTCATAGTGATTCCTGTCATGATGTGCATGCCATGGCCCCCCTTTGCCCAGTCTCAGTCCCACCCTGCTGCAGGCTCTGCACAGGCCTGGATCCACAGCGATGTTAGAATGTCACAGTGGCCCTTTCAGAAGCTGCACTGGCTCCGAGGGAAGGCCCAGGACCCACACAGAAGCAGCAGTGTCAGGAGATGTGCCTCACAGGCCACACTGCCACCTCCACTCCTGCTTCTGGACTGGGAAAAAAACATGTGGCTTCCACTTTCCACTTGCCTGAGCCCAGCCTCAGGTCTCTTTTGGGAGGACAGGGACATGCATGGCAGGTCACCACTGAGCCCTCCTACTGGTAGGCCCTGATACAGCTGAGGAGAGGCAGGGAACCTGGTTGAGGTCCAACAGGGACAAGGCCCAGCAGGCTCTACAGTCAGAGGGATCTGAGTTCTAATCCTTGCTCTGTTGCTTTTGTGCTCAGCAGCATTGAACAAGGGACTTCACTTCTCTGAGCTTGTTTCCTCCCCTGTGGAATGAGGGTAACATCTTCCTGAGCATTCAACACAGGTTTCTGTACATTGTAGCCTCCTAGATGCTAGGCGAGGACTAGGCAGCACTGTGAGGGAACAGCACAGCCTCTGGGGCCAGCGATCCTTGGTTTGCACTCCAGCTCTCTCCCAGCCAGTGGTGTGGCCTCAGAAGAGAGTAGGCAGCGCTGAAATAGCAGCCCCAGAATGAGCCTGGGGATCAGGCTTTCTGGGTCCCAATCTTCTACCCGGTGGAGATGTTCATAGTCTAATTTGCCACCAGCAGAAGAGGGAGCCAAGCACCAGCACTTCCCTTGGGCAGCCAGGAGACCCTTGTTAGAACTGCCTCTCCATGTTAGTATGCCTTTGCTTCAAACCAGAAATCAGACGTAGTCAATTCTAATTGGATATAAGGTTTAGAAAAATAACTGCAGGTGTATGTAGATAGCTTGATATCTGATAACAGCAGCTTCGCAGGACTCAGATTTGCTCTCTGGACCACCCTTACCTGAAGACTTGTGTCACCCAAACTAGAGCTGGGCTGAGGGCTGAGGAGGGGTCAGACAGACAGACAGAGGGCTGAGGAGGGGTCAAGCCAAGAGAGAGGAGCAGAGCGAGAACAGGCTTTGTCATGGGCCGCTGCTGTCGCTGACAGCTCTGCCCACTTGTCCTCCCACCCAACAGACTTCTACCTTCCATTGATCTCTTGGAATCTGAAATCATTAGTGGTGATACTTCCTGACCAGGAAAAAAAAGGTGACACGAGGTCATCTTGTGATTTTTAAGGGACTCCCAAGGATTCCTCTTAATACACGTTCAAACAGAGTATCAAGAAAATTTTTGAACAAAATCTCTATCCCTTCCTCACATTCAGTTTGGTATGTGTGTGCCTGTGTGCCTGTGTGTGCATGTGTGTGCGTAAGCCCCACCATGCGGTGCTGCGTGCTTGCTCTGGGCCAGGCTCTGGGCAGGTGCTGGTGGGGTAGGACTGTGTCTCCATCTTCACAGCTGCCCTGCAGGCTTGGCCATGTCCTTGTTTCCATGAGAGAAACCGAGCTCAGGACAGGCAGGCACTCAGCCAGAACTGACCACTGTAGTCTGGGTAGAACTGAGAGAGAGTGGGAGAGAGTGGGTCTAAATCTCCTTGTCCCTGGCTGGGGTGAGACCTAACACTAGGAGGGCTCCCTGTCTGGCCAGCCTAATGGAGGTGGCATTTGTGTGCGTTTCTCCCTCATCAGAAGTGACTCAGTGGAGGGAGTAGGGCTGGCAAAGGATGGCTTGGTCCATCACTTGGCCTGGCTTGGCTAGCTTTTGGGATGTGTCTGTGGTGGCTGGGTTGGACTGCCTAAGATCCTTGCTCTCTGTCACATACCTTGTCACCTCAGAATGGCAGAGCCTAAAAGGGCCTCAGAGGTCAGAGGCCTTGCCCTTTGGTCTGAGAGGAGGCTGAGTCCTCTGTAGGGTTTGTGGCCAGCATGTGGCCTTGCCCGTCCAGGTGTCCTGTCAGCCCTATACCAAGTGCATAGGACAGCCCTGGTCCCTGATGTAAGCTCTTTGTAAGGGAAGCTGGTGCAAATCAGCCAGTCAAACACAGCTGAGGGTCAGGGTGCAGCCAACCCCAGCACTGGGGAGGTGGGTTTCACTTATCCCAGAGAGACCTGGCCTGGTCACTTGGGAGGTGGGAGGCCTTCCTAAGGAGGCAGAGCCTACCTAAGGTCTGAGAGGTGTGTCAGGGAGAGGGAGCAAACCTGGGGGTCAGAAGAGTGGGAGCCATGGAGGTGTCCACAATTGTAGGCAACAGCCACCTAGCTTCATTGGTAACATGAACAGAGCCACTGAGGAGCTTTAGAGGCTATCCTGAGCCCCAGGCTGTAGGGGTGAGTCTTCCTGGAGAGCTCGGGTGCCCTGTGCCAAGCACCCCTCGTGGCCATTCATCCTCACCCACCATGCTGTCAGCGTCTGTGTCGTGTGCTGTCTGTGCTCATCCTCACCTGCTCACCCCATGTCGCCTCCACCAATATTGCCCGTGCTGCCCTTAACCCTGACCACACTCTGTTCTCCAGGCTTGTCTTTCTGCTTGCACCTGTCACGGCTCGCTTCAGGGAACAGCGCAGACCGCATGCTCAGCCCTCAGTCCGGCTCCCTGCTCCCCTGTGACCAGGACTGCCTTCATAGCTGCTGGTCCTGTGATTGGGAGTGTGTGTGTGACGTGCTTGGCTTCTGCTGACGGCCCATCTTCCCAGTTCCGGCTGGATGCAGATGCAGTGGTGGCCTCTCCCCCACTGCCCACCCACCTGCCTGGCAGGTGGCTCAGTCCTATATTTTCATTGTTTTGCTGTTTCTTATTTAAAAGAAAAGAGCAAAGGCAACAGACTCTAAGATACCAAATTATCTTTACAAGGACAAATTTGTAAAACTGTAAATTGTGCACAGTAACCTTAAGGCTCTGAGGTGGGCCTGTGTCTACAGCCCACCGTGGCAAGATTGCAGAGGGCAGGCAGCTGCCATTGGCTGCTGCAATGGCAGGGCTCCCCCCTAGGAGAGGTCAGGTTCTAGTAGCATCTTGTGTTCTGAGTGGAACTCAGGTTGTCCTGCTTGTTCCCAGTGGGAACAGAGACTGGGGAGGTTGTCAGGGAACCTCCTTTGTTTCCTCATGTTCATTCGTAACTTTTTTGAAAACCTCTTTAGGCACAGATGGTCATGGCATGTACTGGGTGCCTGTTGTGTGGCAGCATAGGAAAGGATACTGCAGGGAAAGCCGCAGTGAGGACACCCTGATTCTTGCTGCCAGGTTGAAGCTGGTGTCTGTAGCTGCTGTCTTGGGGCAGTGGTCAGTGCCAAGAAGGAATGCTGTGAGCTGGCAAGAGGAAGCAAGTTCTGCAGTTTGGTGGTTTGGGAGGACTTCCTGGAGGTGGCGGACCTCTAGAGAGGCCTGCAGGGCATTGTGGGTGAGGGACAAAGACATGGAGGTCAGAGTCCTATAGTATTTGGATACTGAGGTGATGGGGATGGAGAGAGAGCTTGGGGAAGCCCTGGGCACAAAGGACTGAGCTTTTTCCTCTGTCAGTAGGGAGAGGGACGAGCGCACAAGGTCTCTCTCTTTGGGCTCTAAGGCACATCTGTCCGTCATGCTTTCTCTGAAAAGCTTTCCTGGGAAGCTCATCAGATGGCTGTGGGTTCTGGCCTCGCCCCTGACAGAGCTGTTCCTCTTCCCTTGGCATTGTATCAAGAGGGGGCTGCCTCCTGCCTTTGGTCAGGAGGATGTTTAAAGTCTCCTAAGGCCTCCATGGTCAGTGCCTTTCCTAGCTCTGGGTACAAGCGAGAGGTGCGAGTTGAGGCAGTTTCTCCCTGCTTTGAGTGTCAGGCTCCCGGCAGGGCAGCACCACGGTCTGAGCATGTTGGGGCTGCCAGGTTCCTGGTGACACTTAGTTAAACCTCACTCTCGAGGCTGGTGAAGAAGGGGCAGAGGGTGCTGCCTTGTGCCCATCTGCTGTCTGCTGTGTGTCTTCCCCTCCCCCAGCTTTCTGGTGTCTCTTCTCCAGTATCTTCAGCCTGACGTGGGCACTCCCACCCCACACAGCCACACTGCTTGGTGAACGTGTCCTTAGCTGATGGCTGGCCAGCAGGGACCAACTGAGGCAGATTTTGTCCGGTCAAAAAAAATGTTCAAAATATTAATTCCACCCAAATTTATGGTTCTTAGAAACCTGTTATTTTCTGATTGGCAGGATTTGTGACCTTTTCAAGTGGCTGCAGTTTTTGGTAGTATAGCCACACGTCTCTTTCCTCAGACTTTCACGGCCCTGACTGACAGGATAAATGGCCATGAGGAAACAGAGAAACCACATTTAAGGAGATGCCGGAAACCTGTATCTTGTAACTAAAGAGCTGTTAGGCTGGCCTAGAAATCCTGGCATTTGAGCTGAGTCAGACCTGTGCAAGGGAGACTCAGAACACAAGGTCTGCTCTCATACCAAGGGGGATGGGCAGCCTTTCTGTCACCACGGTTGGGTCCTACATCACCAGCTCTCCCTCCTCTGCAGGGGAGGTGCCCGGGTTCAGAGGAAGATGGCTTAGTCAGCAGCTGGCGGGCAGATGGACATCCCACAAGGATTCAGAGAGGACAGGCTGGAGTAGCCCAGATGCAATGGCGTGAAATGGTCCAGTGATTAACAGCAAGAGAATCAAATATTTATAATCTTGCCACAAATATTAATTAGTGTTAACAGGTTTAGTGTGGGCAGATTTTTAAAAGAACATTCTGAAAAGCCTGCTTGTTAGTGCCAGTCTCCCATCCTGTCAGCCTCCAAGCAGCTCCTTAAAGAAATCAGCTCTCCCTGTATACAGGAGCATACTCCTGTAATCCCAGCTGCCTGGGAGGCTGAAGTAGGAGGATCACTTGAGACAGGAATTTGAGGCCCTATCTCCCCCTCTCCCACAAAAAAAAAAAAAAAAGAAGAAGAAGAAGAAAAAGAAATGAGCTCTCAGCTCCTGAAACTTAAGGCAAGATATTTGGCCTGGTGGGTCCCGTTCAGTGTGCCTACTACCCTTTACACCAAGACCCATGAGAAGTTTGGGCTGAATCTGACCCTTTTACATCAAAGAGGTTTTCTGGCCAGGCATGATATCTTCAGCTATAATTCTAGTATTTGGGGGGCTGAAGCAGAGAGATTGCTTGAAGCTAGGAGCTCAAGACCAGTCTGGGCAAGAGCAAGACCCTGTCTCTACAAAATAATAGAAGAGCTGAAAAAAAAAAGAAAGAAAGAAAGAAAAACTATCTGGGCATGGTGGCTTGTGCGTGTACATATTCCCAGCTACTTAGGTGGCTGAGGCAGGAGAATCCCTTGAGCCCTAGAATTTGAGGTTGCACTGAACCACGCTGACACCACTGTACAGCCTGAATATCAGAGTGAGACCTTGTCTCAAGAAAAAATCTTAGAACCTTTACAGGAGTAAAGTTTAAAAAAGAGAGAGAGAGAGAGAGGCTTTCCATTTATGTCTTGCTTTGCCTTAAGAACAGGGCTCCCGAAAAACCCCAACCCTTGGCCCCTTGCAGAATGACAGCCAATACTGCCTACTTCTGACTCCTCTTATCCGGCCTTCCTCTTCCAAGTCTGACCAGGCAGAGGGCCTCTGCCACCAGGCTTGTTGGCCTTGGCCTGCAGAGCATCAGTGTGTATACCTGGTCCCCTAAGGACTCAGCATAGGCCACAAGCATCCAAAATTGCCCATTTGAACCCTCGGCCCCATGCTTCTAAGGACATCTCCATGGAGGAGATAAGTCTGGAGCCAGGCCTAGAAGCTCAGCTCATAGCTGTGTTCCTTGTGCCAGAATCTCCCACCGCTCACTAGTGGGTTCCCCAGTGTGCATGGGCAGATTGAAGGCTGGGCATAACAGTGCCAGGCCAAGTTAAGCTGTCCAGATTATGGCCAGTGGGCGGGGATCTCACCCCAGAGGAACCTTTGCCCCTGCTCTTCCAAAGGTTTTCCCCATTCCAGGCTTTCTTGGCTGTGGACCTTGTGACCTGAGAGATGACCCGGCAGAGAGGCCTGCTGGGAGTGGGGAGAAGATAGCAGTCAGCAGCATCCTTCCTTTTCCTCCTAGGAGCCTGCAGGAGCCACCAGGGCAGAGGCTTCCCATTTCAGGAAAGGGGTCTGCTCTGGGCTGCCTCCTAGTCCAAACAGCCCTCCCTACTGCCTGCCCAACCAGCTCCTCTAGCTCTGGGAATCTAAGGCTGGCCTTCTCCTCTTCTTCCCGGTACCACAACCCATTGTTCTCCCTGCCCCACGTTGCCCAGCCCTTGAGCTGCCCCATCCACAGCAGCCTAGCTGGTGATAGGATGAGAGTCCTTTCATGTTCTCTGTGATGTTCATGGTGAACTTGCCCACCATGTCTGTCTTATGTGTGGCTCCCTGGGGTCCTCAGCTGTACCAGAGAAAGTTGGATTCCCCAGGAGAGGAGAAACTGTTAGGGAGGCTGCAGCACAGTCTGCCTACGTAGAGCCATTCTTTAAGAGATTTTTCCCTTTAATGACTCTTGGTTCTCTTTTAGTCTTAATGGCTTCTTGGTGTAGGTCCTTGGGTTGATTCTTAGTATTGAAAATCAGAGTCATTTTAAATAGGCTGTGCCAACACTTTGAGATGTGTAAGACCAAAAAGAGCAGAGTCCCTGTTGGTGGCTCTCATTTGAGGAGAAGCACTTGCCAAACTCTTATTTCCCGAGTGTAATATCCCCAGGGTCCTTCCTGTGACACGTGCCAACCCTTGGAGTGGGCAGGAACCTTGGCAGGCCTCTCTCCACTTCCTTGCTTTACAGATCAGCCAAGGTCCCTCCGTGTGCACAGCCTCTGCCTCTGCAACTCTGCCCCACAGCCCACCCCAGCACCATGACCTGCAGGTGGCACCACAGGACTGTGGTGAGCCCTGTCAACAGCACCTTAGGTACCTTGATTACCCCCAAAAAGGGCTTATGCAGAACCAATGTGGTGGCTCCGGGGCCAGTGGAAGTCTATTCGCCATGCTGTCAGAGGCCTGGCAGTTTCTAGCTTCTCACACATGTGTCTAAGAGGTTCAGGGAAGGGCCAGGCAAAATGTATTTGGCAGCCCCTGTCCCTGCTGCGTCCTTCCATGTGCACTTGTGCTGTCCCTGTATCATGGCTGTAGTTGTTGTGGGTGTTACTGTAAAAGAGGCTTAGCAGAATCCCCCCTCGGTTGCTGCTTCTCAGGGGAGCAGAAGCCCTGTGCACACGTGCCTCCTTTCTTGCCCACATAGTTCCTGCTGAGGTCTGGCTGCCCCGGCTGCGTGCTCTGGCAGGTCAGTGCTTCCCTCACATTACAACACCAACAGGGCATTAACACGTTAGGAGTAAATATCCATTTGCCTAAGCTAATCCTTGGTTTTCCTAATAATCACAGCTGGGATTCCACCCAATTGGCAGTTCCTTTAAGCCCCACAGCTGGTGAGCTGGTGGGCTGGTGGGCAGCGTGCCAGCTGGTGGAATCATCCTCCATGGCTTGCTTCCTGGAGTTCAGTGCGGGGTGCACTCCTCAGTCGTGCGGCAACCTCAGCTTGTCTCCTGCTGGCTGAGGAGAGCAGGCCTTGGCCTGACTTTCAGGGAAGCTTCAACTGAGGCATATGGCCCACTGTCTACCCCAGACTCTGTGGCCTCGTGAGCATTGTCTGAGGCATTGGTGTTCTCACTGTCAGAGCCGCAGCAAGTGCTGCAGAGCAGGATGGGTTACTGGGCTGTCACTCATGTGTGCCAGGCATTAGGCCAGGCCCCTGTGGGGGTCCCACTTACATGTCTGGGCAGAGGGGAGAGACACTGGCAGTCAAATTAAAAAGCATGAAGTGGGAGCCTAGAGCAGCAAAATCATAAGGCCATGGTCACCTAGCCCCTAGGAGGCAGGTCTGGGATTGGAATGTGGGTCTAGGACCCCACGTCCTTAGTTCCTGCAGTGACCCTATGTGGCCTCTGGGGCAGAGGGTCTCCACTCAAATCCTTTCTTCCCACAGAGATGGTGAATGGCTGGCTTTCCCACCTCTCTTTGGTCCCCTCATACTGGGGACCCAGATTTGGGACTTGTTGTGAAGGCTGCAGACCTGCCTTTAACTCCACCCAGTGCTCACGGGGCCTGTGCTTTGTCCTAGGAAGTCGGGAGAGCCCTGCTGTGTGTGAGGACCCAGGGACCGTCATGCACGTCCCAAGGGCCCATTTCTTACAACTCTTTCAGGCTGGCGGATACTGATGACCCATCAGTTACTGATCAGTGGATGTTACAAAGGCAGCTATGAAGGATGGTCTGTGGCAGACTGAACTGGACCGCCCATAAGGTCACTGGCCCCAGACCCTGGTGTGTGATGGGGCACGAGTAAAGAGCCCAGAGTGGCAAGGCCCCCTTTGGAGCCCTGACCTAATTCTCGGGTCCTCTGTCCAGGCCAATGTGGACAGCCTGTCATGTCAGTGTCACCACCCTACCGCATGGTACTGCTCAGGCATTGGTTCCAGTGTGGCATCAGCAAAACCTCTGCCCTTTCAGAACTCAATCTGTAATGGCAGACTTGAGACACCAGAGGTAAAACGTGCAGTTTCTCTAACGTAATAGTATTGATAACAGCTAACATTTTGTGACTAGTTCCTGTGTATAAAGAGCTGATTCTAGCGCTTTACATGTGCTAACCTATTTAAGCCTCCTAACAAGCTGTGTGAAGTGGGCACTTGTATTGTCACAGTTTTACATGTGAGGAAACTGAAACGTAAATAATTATAGCATTTGCACGGACTTTCAGAGCTAGCAAATGACAGAGCAGAATTTCAACTCTGACATGTCAACTTTCAGGAAAGAACTTTATAGTTTGTACAAGTTTACCCACCAAAGCAGCTTGTGCCTGCCACCAGTGGGTCCTGTGTAAGTGCCTAGAAGGCTCTAATGCTGAGCAGAGGGTTGGTGGGCACATACCTGTGTCTGCCTCTCTCCCTTGTCCCCAGAGCCAGTGTGCTATGGACCTCTCTGAGAGGATAACGTAGCTGCAGGTTTTAGGTAGGGAAGAGACTTACTTGCTCGTGATCACACAAGTAGTCAGTGGTACAAGACCAACTTGAACTTAGCTCTCTTGATTCCTTGTTCACTGAGCTTCACCTTCAGATACACAAAGTTCAAAACAAAGTTTTATTTTTAAGCGCCGATTTTATCTCTACCATTGGTTTATTATTTATGACATCTCTTTTTTAAAAAAATGTAGTTGTGGACTTAGCATTAACCACATAGATCTTTATTTAATCATAGTCTACCTTCCAGTGATGCTATTCTGCCTCCCAAGCACTAGACGAGCTGTTTTTGTTCGTATAGGCTATAAGCCCCAATAAGGTGCCACTGCTTTTGCTTAGAAATTAGTCGAAATTAGTTTGGGAAAATTAAAAATAAGAAAAAGAATGTCTTCTGTATTTGCCAGTACTTTAGCCATTTCTGGGGAAACTTCAATTCTTTGTGTGGATACAGGTTTCTGTCGGGTTTCATGTTCTTTCTCCCTGAAGAGCTACCCACAGCATTTCTTGTAACTCTGATCTGCTGGTAATGAATCCTCAGTTTTTGTTTGTCTGAAAAGTCTTTAATTTTTTCTTTTTTTTAGTGTTATTTTTACTGAGCATAGAATTTTTTTTTAGTGTAGAATTGAGTCGACTCTCTTTTCTTTCAGCACATTAGAAATACTGTCTGATTTGTTCATTTGTGATGCGAAGTCTGCAGGGATTCTCGGCTATGTTCCTCTACGCCGGGTGTGTCTTTCTCTGATTGCTTTCAAGATTTTCTCTACATCTTTGCCTTTCAAGGTGTGATTTTTTTAAATATCTGTGAAGGGGTCTTTTCCCTGCTTGGTGTTCTGAAAGACTCTTGGTGATTTGATGTCTCGTTATTTTTAGAAAATTCTTAGTCATGTGTCTTTAAGAATTTCTTCCATCCTGTTTCTCCTTCGTCCCTTTCTGTGCCTCCAGGAATGTGTTAGCTCATGTGGACGCTCTCTTTGCTCCTCTCCATTTGATTACAGATGCTATTCCGCTTATGGTGGGGGTTATGTCCCAATAAAACCATCATTAAGTTGAAAACATCATAAGTCAAAAATGCATTCTACCGGACACTGTAGTTTAGCCTCACTTGCCCTAAATGTGCTCAGAGCACTTGCGTTAGCCTATAGATGGGCAAACTCTCTAACACAAAACCTATGGTACCACATACCCCTAGCCCAGAAAAAGATCAAAATACAGTTTCTACTGAAAGTGTATCACTTTCACACCATAGTGAAATTGGAAAATCATAGGTGAGACCATGTCAGAAACGATCTGTATTTCTCTTGACCTGTTTTCAAGGTCCAGTGTCTCCCTGCTGTCTGTATCCATTTGGCCAAGGGCGCAGAGTGTTCTTCTCTGTTGTTGTGTTTTATTTCTGGCCTCTCCATTTGACTCTTGTTTATGATTTCTGTCTCACTTCTGAAATTCCCTGTTTATCCTGCTGTTCAGCTTTTTCTCTATAATTTTTAATATACTCATCATGTTTATGAATCGTATTAATCTTAGTTATTTTAAGTTCCCTATGAGGTTGTCCCAATATCTAGGTCATCTGTGAGTCTTATATTGTTTTATATTCCTGACAATGTACTTTTTTTCTCACTTTTTAAAATGTGTGTGCGTGTCTTATAATTTTTATACTGAGTAAGATATGTGTAGGACAGAAGAGACTGAAATAAATAACACTTATACTAGGAATGGGTTTTCCTGGCTGTAGTGGGGAAGTTGAGTCAGGCTGGTCAGAAGCTGAGCTGGGTTGGGCTTTGCTATTGCTGTGATTCCCGTCAGTGCACCAATCCTCTTGTGTTGCCTTGGGCTTCTGATGGGAGCTGATTGGCCCTCAGGTTTTTCTCAACATTCTAGTTCTCCCGTCAGCCCACAGCCTGGTCTGCACTCATGGGAGGGGCTCCCCCAGGCCCTTGCCTGCTTCCTGCCGGTAGATTGCTTTGCTTGTTGACCTGGGAGGGGACAGGGGTGATTCTCTGTTGTCTTGGTCCAGCCTCAGACTGAGACTGAATCTCAGGGATGGGGCTTTCTCTGGGGATCTGTCCCTTCCCCGGTAGCAGGAGACCTCTAATGTGAGGGCCCTAAATGAGTTCCTGCTCCACCTTCAGGGTTGAAGGGTTTTCTTTTCCCTTCTGTAGCTGCTGTGGGTCTTTACCTGTACCCTGGAAGCAACAAACTTTCCTGCCCTTCCTACCGGGCCTTTGTTCCTCAGGAGAGAAGGTCAAGGCAGGCTTCCTGCCTCTCCCACAGCAGCAGCCTCTCCTCCCTCTGGGCCTGCATCCCTGGCAAGGTTTCCTCAGTCTGCCTCCCTGCCCTGCCCCCAGGCCTTGTCGTAGCACCCTGTGGAGGTCCCAGGAGAGCCAGTGAACCAGCACAAACTCCTCATTTCTGACTGCCAGGGAGCTAGATTCCAGACTAGTGTGAGGCCACAATTGGTTAAAGATTTTTGCTGAATTCTTTCCCACTGCAGTTCTTTCTCTCTGTGAAATCCTATATGGTAGAAATACTATATAATGGCGGCTACTGTGCATTTCTTCCCAAGTTCAGTGACAACACCTTAGTTGCTTAAAATAAGTCATTGTGGCAATATTTACACCACAGAAATCAGTAAATGCCATAAATCGGGACTCCCCCCTCTTCTTGATCTGAAAGCCAACTGATAAATGTTTACCAGAACCCACTATTTGGGGAAACCCCAGGAAGGTTGACCATGATTTGTGCTTTTGGTGAATGGCTCAGTGGCCTCTGGAGGGGTTGGACTCTATGACATTAGGTGGCTGTGCTTGAGCCAGCTCCTGTGCAGGGCAGTCCCCCACCACTGGCAGGGAGACTCACCCTGGGAAGGCCCCTGCATGCTGGAGGTGGTGTGGGTTCATGCTCCACCCTCCTGCCCTCCTTCTCCCCTCAGACCGCAGCCAGGACAGCACAGCCGTGGCTCTGTCAGACTCCAGCTCAACGCAGGACTTCTTTACTGAGCCTACTAGCTCACTGGAAGGCTCCCGGAAGCCCTTTACAGAGAAGAAGCTGCCCACTGTCAGTTCCCAAGCAGGACCAACCAGTAAAGACCTTCCAGGGGCTGCAGAAGAAAGAGGTATGGGGATTAACTTGGTGAATTAGGACTGCTTTGATGTCCTGTGGCATTCTGGATACAGCTAAAGACAGCAGGCTCCAGAGTGGCCCAGGAACCTTAGTTGGGCAAGTTCCGCACCTCTCTGGACCTCTGCTGTTCTGCCTATAGGTTGGAAATGACCCAGTGCCCACCCCCAGGGGTGTGAGGGTTAGAGGGCACCTCTCCTGAGGGTGCTTTGCGTGCTTGCCGACACTTGTTAGGACCCCATGCTTAGAGAAAGCCGTGTCCACATCAGTGGACCCTGTTCTTTCCCTTGGCAAATGGTTATTTTAAAAGTCTCCGATCCTAAGTGTCATAAATGTGTTTTCTTTTTAGTCTGATTCACTTCAGACCTTTAGGAAAAGTCTCCCACTTTTTGGCACAGGGCCCTCTGAGCCTGGAGTTTGCCCAGCCCTCCTGGAGTTCCCAAGCCCCATTGTTGAAACCTGTGAGCAGAGCCCCACCTCTGGGCATTTTGAGAGATTGCAGGCAGACCAGGGCCTTCCTAGTGCCACTCTAAGCTGTGGCTGGTCCGCTATGGGCTTTGACCTTCTCCACTCTGGCCAGGGCCAGAGCATGCAGGAGTCTGCCTGACAGCAAGTGCACCCGTCCAGACCCTGTGCCAGGCACTGCTGTAACTCTTTTGATTCTCCCTCCCTGCCCCTCTGGGGAAAAGTTTTATGACTGTTCTATTTTTTTTTTTCTTTTTTTGAGACAGTCTTATCACATCACCCTCAGTAGAATGCTGTGGTGTCAGCTCACAGCAACCTCAAACTCTTGGGCTTAAGCAATTCTCCTGCCTCAGCCTCCCAAGTATCTGGGATTATAGGCACCCATCACAACACCCGGCTATTTTTTTGTTGTTGCAGTTGTCATTGTTGTTTAGCAGGCCCAGGCCAGGTTTGAACCCGCCACCCTTGGTGCATGTGGCTGGCACTGTAACCACTGTGCTATAGGCACCGAGCTGACTGTTTTCACCTTATGGGTGAAGAACCTGAAGTTCAGAGAGGGCGGGAATTTGCCCAATGTCAGTCTATACCCTTAATCACTGCCACATGCTGCCTTTTCAGGTGGGCTGGATGGATGAGGGGAGGGCTGGTGATAGCCTGCCTACCTGGGCCTAGGCCTAGCCCCAGGAAGTCGCTGCACAGGCTCTGGATACAATTGAGGCTTGGGAGCTCACTCGTAGGTGTGGCTGTGGGGCCACAGCCATTTTATACCAGGGAATGCCTCTCTCAGCTCCCTGCTCCCTGCCAGCCACCCTTGGAGGCCACATCCCCTGAGGGCTGGAGAAAGAGTCCTTCAGGGACTCCTAATGGAGACACTAGGTGAGAGGGCACAGGATGGTGGACTGACAAGGGTGCTCTACCTGGACCTCGTCCTCATTGAGAGCTGACTCCAGCACCCTACTTTCTCACCAGGCAGTCATTATGTTCTCCACAGCCACTGTTGACACCCTACAACTGATGTAAGCATGCTATAAGACGTTTGCCATGGGAAGGGAAACAATAATTTATACTCTTAACATTCTACATATATTACAGCATTTCCAGTCTTAAAAAGATGTCTTAATAAGATGATTTTTAGGCTCGGCGCCTATAGCTCAACCGGCTAGGGCGCCAGCCACGTATACCTAAGGTGGCGGGTTCGAATCCCCAGCCCGGACCCGCCAAA
>NW_003852687.1:809080-819849 GCF_000181295.1 Otolemur garnettii
AAAAAAAAAAAAAGATGATTTTTACTGTTGGACAGGTGAGAACTGCCATCTGTACTTGGAGGCCTGTCTTCCAAGTGAGCTGCTGTGGGTACTGCTAACTCGTCATGGGCCTCTCTGCTCTTCCCGCAGCCGGGGGTTTGGGTGGGGGACTGAACAGAGAGTAGGTTGCCTTTAGTCTGGCCCAGTCTGTGCAGGCCTTTGCAGGGAAGCCTTCTGCCTCTCCCCTCCTTCCATTAGTGCCAGTGGTTTAAGAAGACCATGTGTAGGCTGTTGGTGAATAAAGTTCAAAGGTCACCACCATAGCTGGTAGGCTGGAAATGGGGCCTCTTGCTTCCACGGGCATCTTGTTCCCCTCTAAACCTGACTTTCCCTGGTAACCACAGTGGTGAAGTTGATGAACTTCCCGTCGGGAGAGTAGACATAGTTGGGAAAACAAAGAAAGCAGGAAATGTCTCCCGAGTCTTTGCCCAGCAGACAGGGTCCAGAGAAGGGTGCTCCTTTAGGCTGGCCTGGTCCGTGGTGGGCTCTGACCTCCTACACACTCTCCCCTGGGCTCCCAGTGGGCAGCAGCCACCACAGTCTCCAGGACTCAGACAACTTTCAGCCTCCCTCAGAGAAGCCAGAGCTATAGCACCCAACCCAGCATTGAGTGTGGGCCCCATGTGTGTGACATACCCATTGCACTCAGGCACACCCTTACAGGTGGTCCTGCTGCCAACCTGCTGCTGTGCACATGCAGTGTGTCTGTTATCAAGCAGCACAGAATAGGTCCTGGTCTGCTCCAGGCACTGGCTGCTGTGGGGAGGCAGGAACAGACCTGGTTCTCTCACAGTGCCCAGCAGGCTGTGGCTCACATATTTTTTGAGGACTGGCTTCCTCCCTTTGATTCTCCAGAGGCTTTCTCCACACTGGCCTGCACTAAGGTGTCGTAAAGAAGGAGGCTTTTCTAGGAAGACTATTGCAATTAGCTGAAGCTCACCTTTGCTGAGGTCAGGGCTTAAAAAAAAGTCTACAATATGAAGGTAACAACACTAAAGACTTACTTTGTTTGACAGAGTAAAAAGTTGCCGATAGTTCCCCACTTAAACACAAGCCTGCTCTGTTGTCTAGTTCCAAGGGCAGCAGGGTGAAGCCTAAATTGGAGTTGATAGCTACCTGTGTGATCCATGCAGTGGACAGCAGGCCTGCCAGACTGTGGCCACATTTGTCCCCTTCCTGGTCAAGTAGAGGCCTAGTGACAGGGCCTATGTGCCACACGCAAACACCATGTGCCTTGTTGGCGTTCCTGACAAAAAGAAGGCATTGGGTCCAGGGAAAGAGCAATAGTGGAAAGGCAGGAACCCCAAGGGAGAGTGGCCAAGCAAGGGAGAGCCCACCAGACTGATGGCAGGTGGCTAAAGCAATGTAGACAAGCTTGCCTCACACCCTGATGTCTGATGGTTAGGCTTGGACTTGGGGTCGGGGGGGCTTGAGGCCTCAGTCTTTGCTCACTGGACCTTGCCCTAGCAGGCTCTGGCTGTTTTGAGGCCACTCCTGCAATAGGGAGAGGGCAGTCAGGAAGCAGGGTTAGCAGACTTCCCTGGGAGTTGATGTGGCAGGCGTGATGATTCACAGCTATAATCCCAGCACTTTGGGAGGCTAAGGAGAAGATCCCTTGAGGCCAGGAGTTGGAGACCAGCCTGGGCAACGTAGTGAGACCCCATCTCTAAAAAAAAAAAAAAAATAGAAAAATGAGCCAGGTATAACGATGCACACTTATAATCATAGCTACTCAGGAGGCTGAAACGGGAAGATCCTTAAACCCAAGAGTTCAAGGTTATCATTGACTGTGATCACCACTGCACTGCAGCCTGGACAACAGAGAGAGACTTTATCTCTAAAAACATAAAAAAAAAAAAAATTAAAAAACACTGGTAGTACTTCTCTGGCCTGCTTCAGGCAGGCTGTGCAAGTTGTGCCAAACTGGGCACCTAAGAAACCATGGTCTTTACCCCTTCCCTCTCTCCCAGGCCAGACAGCCAAGGAACCTGTACCTCAGAGCCTGGCTCGAGGTCCCCCAGCCTGCTGTCATCATCCTAGAGCCAGCCCAGCAGCGCCTGCCACTCAGCCTGGGCTCTCTGGTGCTGCCCAGCTCCACGGTCCCTGGTGTCCAGGTGCCGGGTGTGTGAAGGAGGGCCCGGATGTGAGCACACAGCTCACATGCCCAGCAGCAGCGTCCCTGGAGAGGGACAGCAGGCAGGCTGTGGGCTGGGGCACTGAGTGGGGGCAGGTGGGTACTTGGTGAGCCCTTTCTGGCTGTTTTTTTTTTTTTTTTATGATAGGGTAGTGATGACACCTGTCCTTTGTGGGCTACTTCCCTGTACACCAGCCCTGTACACCTGTGCTACCATTCAGAGGGGTAGACCCAGAGCCATCTTATCACCTTCACTCTGGCCTCTGGGCCCCTGTGCTGCATGCCAGCTGGGTCATCCTGCTTCCCAGAGTGGGAGGCCTCACTGGGGGCAGAGCTGGCCCAGAGCTCTGCACCTCCTGCTGTCTGACAACCATCCAGCAGAGGTACCAATCCAGCTGTTCTAGTCAACTTGCCACAGCACCTGGCGGTGGACGACTGCAGGGCCAGGATGACTGTGTTTTCCTTCTCAACTGCAGGAAAATCTGAGGAGTCCTTGGAGAGTGCTGAAGGCTTCCGGGCTACAGAGCAGGGTGGTCAGAAGCCTGCTGCAGATGCCCCAGCCACTGCTTGCATCCCCCTCAAGCCCCCAGCACCTGCACCTGCCTTCTGGGATGGAAGGAAGAGAGGGGACCCCCTGGGGGAGCCAGTGGCCTTTCCCCAGGGCCTGCCAACGGGCGCTGAGGAACAGCGGCAGTTCCTCACTGAGCAGTGCATCGCCTCCTTCCACCTGTGCCTGAGCCGCTTCCCGCAGCACTACAAGAGTCTCTACCGGCTGGCCTTCCTCTATACCTACAGCAAGACCCACCGGGTGAGTGGGAGCACTACCGTGCAGCCAGGGAAAGGGCTTGGATCTTCCCATGGCAGGCAGGCAGGCAGGCAGGCATCTTTGAAGGTTGGTGGGCAGAGCCAAGACAGATAGAGCTCCATGGTAGCAGCTCATGGGAGGGGTGGCGAGGACAGCTAGAAGAGGAAGGCCTGGTACAGGGAGGGGGCCAGGGCCTGGGTGGCAGCCAGGGGTGGAGGGAAGTTCCAGGCCCCCCAGGCTTGACTGCTTTTCCCTGTTAGGGCCATATGGCAACTCACATTCCATGATTGGGCTCCTTGTCCCTGCAGGTCAGCCATGGTCTCAGCACCCAGCGGGCACACTGCCCGTTCTCTCTCCCAGCCTCGCTTATCCCAGCCCCCATGCCTCTGGCTGCATCTTGCAGAGGCCTCCTGCCATACCCTTCCCCTGGGCTCTTGTCTCTGGTGCAGCTGCCAGTACCCACTTCACAGCCTCTGCTTCGTGGGGATTGGGTGCTGACAGACTAGACTCCTCCAGCTCTTTTTGGAAAGCAGATGATAAAGCGATTCCTAACAGCTGTGCCCCAGGCTGAAGCGCTTCTAGGAGCTTCCCAGGCACACCTTTCTGCTGGCATTCAGGACTTGTGGAGAGAGTATGCCCTGGGTAGGGCCTCAAATGTGGAGTCACTCTGCTCACCTAGATACTGGAGCCACAGTGTGCTGGTTGTGGTGCCTGCCCCATGGAGCTGCATTTGGAGGGGCGAGCAGATTTTAAAACATACAAATGAGCAAACAAAGCAGGTCTCATAATGATCAATAACTACAGAGAAAATAATAGGATGCCCAGAGGTATGATGGTACTGCTATGGCTCTGTGAAGATGCCTTTTATGCTGAGATTTGGGGAGGGGGTGAGGTGGGGTGGTAGCAGGCTGGAGGAAGGGGAGGGTGCCCAGACAGGACAGGCAGCCCAGGACAGTAGCCATCCTGGGTAAGCGTTGGTGTCTGAGTGCCGGGGACTGGGGGCAGGGTGAGCAGGGGTAGCCATTGGGGTCTGGCTATGAGAGTCAGGTCCCCCTCCCAGAGGTTCTCTGCTGGTCCCCCTTCCTCAACCTTCTCTGTAGAATGTTTGAAAAACCAGGAAGGGAAGTGGGCATGAGAGGTGGTCCTTAGCTCAGTACTGGCTGTGTGCAGTATGTTGTTACTTCACAAGAATGTGAGTGCCTGTGTCTGCAGTGACTGGCACACTCAGGTGGCTTGGTTGATTTCCTGGAGCACATATAGTGGGTGGAGCAGTCCTGGGGAGGGAAGAGATCTCAGCAAGGGCTTGGTCTTTAGTTTGAAGTAAGGTATGTGCTGGTAGACGATGGCCAGCTCTGGTTTCCCTGGTGACCCTGTCTGTTCCTGCTGCTGACATCACACCATAAACTGGCACCCTCAGTGCCCAGCCTGTGGACTTTACCTCTGTGCACCCAGGCAGACCTAGGTTTTAATGAACTCTTACCAGCATATGTCCTCACTACTAAAGAGTCTTCAGGCCTGTGGGGCAACAGCTGACACATACCTATCACCTCAGGCCCACCATTGCCTTGGGAGCTTTTCCCCTTCCTTCTTTTGAGAGCACAGAGTCCACTGCAAGAGCCTTCACATGTCTCAGTTGCAGGGGGAGGGGGAGTCCTAGTAACAGTGTCCTGTCCTTCCCTACTGTGGGTGTTCAGACACTTCCCGAATAGCCATGCAGTCCCCCTCCAGCACAGTCAGCTCTGACCAGCACCTGTTGCTTCCCAGTGCAGAGCTCCAAAGCTTAGGCCCTTTCCCCCACACTTTTGTAGGGCGTCCTCCAGGAGCATGTCCTAAGAAGAATTTGGAGTGCAAAATGTTTGTTAGAGGTCAGCACCTTGAAAGGGAGGTGGAAGGGGAAGGTGCAGGACTGGGGGAGGAGAATCACATCGCTATGCTGGCCCTAGCCACCCAGCTTCTGCTCCTCCACTAAATGGCTTTCTTTTGAGCTTGAAGGAGCCAGTGCAGGCACAGAATGCTGTTCTTACAGCCTGTCCCCTCTCTTGATCATTTCTTAAAAGTAGAAAACAGTAATAATGTCAAAATTAAAGCAAAGTTGTGAGAGGGATAACCACAGTTCTGCCACCCTAGAACAAAACTATCTCGTGTCTGGTACAGGTTGAGTACCCTTTATATGAAATGCTTGGGACCAGAAGTGTTTCAGATTTGGAATTTTTTTCTTTTTATTTATTTATTTATTTATTTATTTTTGAGACAGAGTTTAATTTGTTTCCCTTGGTAGAGTGCTGTGGCATCACAGCTCACAGCAACCTCCAGCTCTTGGGCTTAAGTGATTCTCTTGCCTCAGACTACCAAGTAGCTGAGACTACAGGTATCTACCACAATGCCCGGCTATTTTTTTTTTTCATTTCAGTTGTCATTGTTGCTTAGCAGGCCCAGGCCATCTTTAAACCCACCAGCCCCCATGTATGTGCCTGGTGCCCTAACCACTGAACTATGGGCTCTGAGCCTGGACTTTGTTTTTTCTGTTGGATTATTTGCATTATACTTACCAAGCAAGCATTCCCAAGCCAAAAATTACAAATCCGTCATGTCAGTGCTCAAAAAGTTTCAGATTTTTGGAGCAATATGGATTTCGGATATTTGGATTTGGGCTGCTCAGCCCATGTTTCCTCTCAGTTCCTGTGTCCATGCACCACTGTGCTGTCGGGGCATCAGGTGCTTCTGGTCCCAGAGGTGGACACCATGTCCCCTCCTCTGCACATCTGGGAACCTAGGCTCAGGGTCACACAGGACTGACTTCCCCTTTGTACCAGTATCCCACACACGCTGCTACGAGTGCCCACACTCATGGTTTGCCATTTTGCCCTTTCAATGAATATCCCCCCACGTCATTTTGGTCACTGTAATGGTCAATGGGGTAGAAGTTGCCTTGGGCTGTCTATACGATTGATAACCACTATTTCCAAACAACTTGCCACGGCTGTCACACTCATTTTCTGCTGGCTCCTTGGTTAGCTGTGTTCCTGGGTTGCATTTTTGGATTTTAGAGATGGAGCGCTGGTCTTGATGCTAAGATAGACCCTTAAGACTCTTCCTTTCTCCCCACAGCCTTGCTTCCATGACACAGCTCTGTGCCGGTGCCAGGCATGCCGTAGATGGTCTCCAGGCTGCTGAGCACACCCTAGACCCTGGCTGTGCCCTTTGGTGGCTCGCACTGGCTCCAGTGTTTGCTTCAGTCTTTCCAGAGACCTTTGCTGAGCACCAACTTGAATGTCAACTTAACCCCTAGCTGCATTGAGAGCCTGAGTTAAGACTTTCCTGCCGTCCTGGGGGCTGGGCACTGTTCTGTCCTGGCGTGGGGTGTCAGTTCTGCTGGTAGCAGCTCAGCCACATATCTGGGGGACACAATTCTGTGTTTTCACTGACTAATGTGGCACTGTTAACTGGCAAGCATTTACCACTTTCCAAACAGCTGTTTGGTAACAAACACTTCCCACTGTGTACTTGACAGCAGTGTGTTTCTTCCTAAAATCCCACCTGTAGGCTTGGCAGTGGCATTTTCCTGTTCCCTTCTCGAGGCTCAGTGACAGACTGGAGTGTCCAATGTCTGTGTCTTCAGAGGGGGCCCAACAAGTAGAACCCAGGAGCAGCTGTGCAGCTGATGTGTGGTTAACTCCTAAACCTTGGGTCTTTCACAGACCCCCCCAGGTTAGACTCAGTCTGCCCCAGGCCTTGCAAAGAAACTGCCTTCAGGGCATATACCACTTGCTTAGCTGCTGGCAATGGAGCTTTTTGGTAGGAGGAGAAAGAATGTGGGCTCTGAAGCTCATCTCACCTGGGTTCAGATCCTAGCTCTGCGTGGGAACTCTCAGAGGCCCAGAGCTGGCTTTCTCTGCTGAATGAGAATGGGGGTGATATGAAAGTATCATTATTGTAATAATGAGAGGACAGATGAGGAGCCAGGCAGTGCCCAGCACACCATGTACCATCTTGAGCTAATGGTTAGTCCCCTCTAGTCAGGCCCATTTCCTCAGTGCCAGCTTCTCCCATGACTCCTTGCCCCTCTGTTAGGGCTTCTGAGAGCTCCCTGCCTGGGGCACAGTGGCCAAAGGCTAAGTCTTCCCTGAGGACTCTTGATTACTCCTTGAACCCAACCTCCCTGCCCAAGATTTGCTGCACCTAGGGGCCCCTGGCTCCCCAGGGCAGGCCTCCTGCTGACCAGCACACCGTCCACTTAGATAGGAAAGATCATTTATCCCAACAGCCTCCAAGGCCCTAATTTTAGCTTTCTGTATCACTTACAATCTCTTGGATCATAGTCTGCCAGGAGTTTGGGCCCTGAGCTGTCAGTCCACACTCAAAACCCTGGCCCCTTGAGCTCATATGGGCAGCCCGTGAAAGGGAGCACACAGTGTGGGAACACCTCCCATCACGAGGGCTCTGACCTCCACTGATGGGATCCAGAAAGAAGGTCAAGGCTTGAGCATCCCTGTCCTGCTCAACTGGGAGCTGAGCCCCTGCAGCTCCCGCAGCTCCCGGAGCAGGGGCAATTATAAGGTAGCCCCGGGACCCAAACATTCTTAGAAAAGAAAAAACCTAGAGGACTCATACTTTCCAATTTACAGTAATCAAGACAGGGTAGAATGTTACTAAGCATTAAAAAGGAAGGGAGTTCTGTCACATGGAACAACATGGATGAGCCTGGGGACATTATGCTAAGTAGAAGGTCCAGTCACTAAAAGACAGATACCTTATTAGTCCACTCACAGCAGGGGTGGCAGCCAGGCTGCACTGGCCCAGTCACAGTTGACTTCTTTGGCCGAGGGCCTGTGTGGGATAAGCCCAGGCCCTGAGTTTGATTAGGGGCCCCTGTGTGCTCAGCTGTAGGACATCAAAGCAGCCCCCACCACAAACTGGTGCTGTGCTTTGTATCCCCATGTAGATGTCCTGGGTTGCTACGGATCCTGTCCAGCCAGGTTCTCATCAAGCTTCACTTTGTATAGTCTGCAAAATGAGAACTTGGTAATTTTTTCAACTTAGGAATCTTGATTGTTCATTTCAAAGTCTGCCACATGGTTTGAAGATTCTGCTGAGCCTTTGGGAGGCCACAGGAGGTGGGACAGGTTGCCCCTACGATAGACACTGCTATCCTAGTCATCTCCCCCACAAAGGATCCCAACAATTTGAGTAAGTATGAGCAGTATGCCAGCACCATTTTTTTGTTGTTTTTTGAGACAGGGTCTCACTCTGTCACCCAAGCTAGAGTACAGAGGTGTCATCATAGCTCACTGCATCCTCAGGCTTCTAGGCTCAAGCAATCCTCTTGCTTCAGTCTCTTGACTGGCTGGGACTGCAGGTACACACAACCACACTTGCTAATTTTTATATTTTTTGTAGAGATAGGGTCTTGACATGTTTCCCAGGTTGGTCTCGAACTCCTGGTCTCAAGCATTCTTGTCTTAGCCTCTCAAAGCACTGGAATTACAAATGTGAGCCTCAATGCCTGGCCTTCTCCCTACTTTCTTCTTCTTTTTTTTTGCTGATCAACTTAGAGTTGTTTTTTTTTTTTTATTTTCCCTTTTTTTTTTTTTTATTGTTGGGGATTCATTGAGGGTACAAGAAACCAGGTTACACTGATTCCATTTGTTAGGTAAAGTCTCTCTTACAGTCATGTCTTGCCCCCAAAAGGTGTGCCACACACCGAGACCCCACCCCCTCCCTCCTTCCCTCTCTCTGCTCTGCCCCCCACCATGTCATTTATTGTCATTTATTGTCCTCATATCAAAGTTGAGTACATAGGAGTCATACTTCTCCATTCTTGTGATGCTACAAATAATGTGTTCCACTTCCATCCAGGTTAATACAGAGGCTGTAAAATCTCCATTTTTTAATGGCTGAATAGTATTCCATGGTATACATATACCACAGCTTGTTAATCCATTCCTGGGTTGGTGGGCATTTAGGCTGTTTCCACATTTTGGCGATTGTAAATTGAGCTTTGATAAACAGTCTAGGGCAAGTGTCCTTATGATAAAAGGATTTTTTTCCTTCTGGGTAGATGCCCAGTAATGGGATTGCAGGATCAAATGGGAGGGTCTAGCCTGAGTTCTTTGAGAGTTCACCATACTTCCTTCCAAAAAGGTTGTATTAGTTTGCACTCCCACCAGCAGTGTAAAGGTGTTCCCTTCTCTCCACATCCATACCAGCATCTGCAGTTTTGAGATTTTGTGATGTGGGCCATTCTCGCTGGGGTCAGATGGTATCTCAGGGTGGTTTTGATTTACATTTCTCTAATAATTAGGGATGATGAGCATTTTATCATATGTTTGTTAGCCATTTGTCTTCTTTCAAGAAGGTTCTATTCATGTCTCTTTCCCAGTGATATATGGCATTGTTGGCTTTTTTCATGTGGATTAATTTGAGTTCGCTATAGATCCTAGTTATCAAGCTTTTATCTGATTCAATCAAAATATGCAAATATCCTTTCCCATTGTGTAGGTTGTCTATTTGCTTTGGTTGTTGTCTCCTTAGCTGTACAGAAGCTTTTCAGTTTAATTAAGTCCCACTTGTTTATTTTTGTTGTTGTTGCAGCTGCCATGGCAGTCTTCTTCATGAAGTCTTTCCCCAGGCCCATATCTTCCAGTGTTTTTCCTCTGCTTTCTTTGAGGAGTTTTATTGTTTCGTGCCTTAAATTTAAGTCCTTTATCCATCTTGAATCAATTTTAGTGAGTGGAGAAAGGTATGGGTCCAGTTTCAGTCTTTTACATTTGGATATTCAGTTCTCCCAGCACCATTTGTTGAATAGGGAGTCTTTTCCCCAGTGTATGTTCTTGTTTGGTTTATCGAAGATTAGGTGGTTGTAAGATGTTAGTTTCATTTCCTGATTTTTTATTTGATTCCAAATGTCTGTGTCTCTCTTTTTGTGCCAGTACCATGCTGTCTTGACCACTATGGCTTTGTAATACAGCCTAAAATCTGGTATGGTGATGCCCCCAGCTTTGTTTTATTACTAAGAACTGCTTTAGCTATATCGGTTTTTTTCTGATTCCATACAAAACACAGAATCATTTTTTCCAAATCTTGAGAGTACCATGTTGGAATTTTAATAGGGATGGCGTTGAATAGGTAGATTGCTCTGGGAAGTATAAACATTTTAACAGTGTTGATTCTTCCCAGCCATGAGCATGTATGTTCTTCCATTTGTTAATATTCTCTGCTATTTCCTTTCTTAGGGTTTCATAATTTTCTTTATAGAGGTCCTTCACCTCCTTTGTTAGGTGTATTCCTAGGTATTTCATTTTCTTTGAAGCTATGGTGAAGGAAGTTGTGTCCTTATTTAGCCTCTCATCTTGACTGTTATTGGTGTATACAAAGGCTACTGACTTGTGGACATTGATTTTATATCCTGAGACATTACTGTATTTTTTTATGACTTCCAAGAGTCTTGTGGTTGAATCTTTGGGGTTCTCTAAGTATAAGATCATATCGTCAGCAAAAAGGGAGAGTTTGACCTCCCCTCTCCCCTTTGGATGCCCTTCATTTCCTTGTCTTGCCTAATTGTATTGGCTAGAACTTCCAGCACTGTGTTGAATAGTAATGGTGACAGAGGACAACCTTGTCTGGTTCCAGTTCTAAGAGGAAAAGCTTTCAGTTTTACTCCATTCAGTAAAATATTAGCTGTGGGCTTGTCATAGATAGCTTCGACCATTTTAAGAAATGTGCCACTGGCTCGGCACCTGTGGCTCAAGTGGCTAAGGCGCCAGCCGCATACACCTAAGGTGGTGGGTTCGA
>NW_003852687.1:821228-827223 GCF_000181295.1 Otolemur garnettii
ATTCCATAAGATGGTTTGTGAGTTTGTTGATGAGCTCTCTTTCTGTTTTCGAATGTAGGCATCTAAAGCGATAAATTTTCTTCTCAAACTGCTTTTGCAGTATTTCACAGGTTTTGGTAGCTTGTGTCTTCATTATTGTTGTGCTCGAGGAAGTTAATGATTTCTTCTTTTATTTCTTCCTGCACCCAACTGTCATTCAGCATAAGGTTGTTTTAATTTCCATGCCTTTGGGTGGAGTTGAACATATTTGTTGGAGTTGAGTTCCACCTTTAGTGCCTTGTGGTCTGAGAAGATACAAGGTAAAATTTCAATTCTTTTGATTCTATTGAGGTTTTTTGTGTGTCCTAGGATATGATCAATTTCAGAGAATGTTCCATGGGGCGATGAGAAGAATGTATATTCTTTATCTTTGGGATGGAGTGTTCTTTATGCGTCAGTCAAACACAGTTCTTCTAGGGTCACATTTAAGTCCCTTATATCTTTGTTTAACTTCTGTTTAGAGGATCTCTCCAGCTCTGTAAGAGGAGTATTAAAGTCCCCTGTTATTATGGTGTTATAGGATATCATATTGCTCAGACTGAGTAAGGTCTGTTTCAAGAATCTGGGAACATTTAAATTGGGTGCATAAATATTTAGAATTGAAATGTCTTCTTGTTGTATTTTTCCCTTGACCAATATAAAGTGACCATCTTTGTCTTTTATGACTTTAGTTGCTTTAAATCCACATGTATCTAAAAGTAAGATTGCAACTCCTCTTTTCTTCTGAATTCTGTTTGCCTGAAAAATTGTCTTCCAACCCTTACCTTGGAGTTTTAATTTGTCTTTTGAAGCTAGATGTGTTTCCTGCAGACAGCAAATGGATGGCTTGTGTTTTTTAATCCAGTCAGCCAATCTATGCCTTTTCAGTGGGGAATTCAAACGATTAACATTTATTGAGATAACTGATAAGTGTGGTAGTGTTGTATTCATCTTATTTTGTGAGAGTCCATTGCTTAGTTTCATCTTTTGCATCAGTGTGGAAGTTAGGTTCTATCCTTTAATTTCTGAGTTCTTACTTTGCTGTTGATCCATTGTGATGGTCAGTGTGTAGAACAGGTTGAAGTATTTCCTGTAGAGCTGGCCTTGTTGTGGCGAATTTCCTCAATGTTTGTATATCGGTAAGTGATTTGATTTTTCTATCAATTTTAAAGCTTAGCTTGGCAGGATATAGAATTCTGGGCTGGAAATTGTTCTGTTTAAGTAGATTAAGGGTAGATGACCATTGTCTTCTGACTTGAAAAGTTTCATTAGAGAAATCTGCAGTCACCCTGATGGATTTGCACCTATAGGTCAACTGACGCTTACTCTTGGCAGCTTGCAGAATCTTTTCTTTTGTCTTGACTTTGGACAGGTTCATCACAATGTGTCTTAGAGAAGCTTGGTTAGAGTTGAGGCGACCTGGGATCCAATATCCCTCTGAAAGGAGTGTGTCAGAATCTTTGGTGATATTTGGGAAATTTTCATTTATAATATTCTCTAGTATTGCTTCCATTCTCCTGGGGCATTCTTCTTCCCCTTCTGGGATACCTATAACTTGTATGTTTGAACACTTCATAAAGTCCCATAATTCTGTCAGTGAACATTCTGCTTTCTCTCCCTTCTTTTCTGCCTCTTTAACTTGAGTTATCTAAACAAAACCTGAGGACCTTACTCATATGTCACTTTGCAGTGTTCCGGCTAGAGCTCATTTCTGTCAGGTTTCCCCTTTTGCTGTCCCTTACTTCCTGCTGGAAGCTTATCCCACTTGTTGGCATTTACTCTGGAGCTGAAATTTCTCTCCAAACAAAGGTTACTTGCTAAGCTCAGGTTTTGTTTAGGTAACTCAAGTTACCTCAACTCTTAGTTATCTCAAGAGCTTTGTCCTCTACCTCTGAGATTCTGTCTTCTTCATGGTCTAATCTGTTGTTGATACTTTCTATTGCATCTTTAAGTTCCCGAATTGACTGCTTCAGTTCCTTCAGCTCTGCTATCTCCTTTATACATTCTTCATATCATTCATCTCTTACTTGATTCTGTTTTTGGATTTCCTCTTGGTTATTTTCTACTTTATCAGCAGTTTCCTTCATTGTTTTCAGCATCTGCATTCTAAATTCTCTTTCTGTCATTTCTAACATTTCTTTATAGGTGGAATCCTCTGCAGTAGCTACCTCATGGTCCCTTGAGGGGGTTGCTCTGGACTGGCTTTTCATGTTGCCAGGATTTTTCTGCTGATTCTTCCTCATGAGTGATTTCTTTTATCTGTTTCCTTGCCCTAATTTTCCTTTCACTTTCTCTTGCCCTTTAAATTACCGCGCCTCTGGACTAGGGTTTCAATGAGTCCTTTTGGTACAGGACCAGAAGGATGAGAAGATTGAAGAGGAAGAAGGGAGAAAAGAAAAGAAAAAAGAAAGGGGAGGGGATGGGTAAAAGGGAATATTGGCAAAAGGAAGAGAGGCACAGAAAGAGGGAGACAGGAGCAATGTAGGTGTACAGTAGGGCACTTTGACCCAACCGGGGGGTGCTGGGTTGGGTGGTTCCCTTGAGGTCAGCAGCTCTTTGCTAACCTGTTTGGACACAGTACCCCACCTCCACCAAGTAGAAAGGAAAGACAAAAATGCTATAAATCAAACCAAAACAAGCAAACAGAAAACTTTATGGGATAAAATTGGGGGGGGGAACCAAATAATAGGGGTAGAAACACTAGCAGAAATGAAGTTCTAATTGTTAAAAAAGGCAACAATGGAAAATTATATTTAAACTAGAAAAAAGAAAAATCTATAGGGAAAATGTTGAAATTAAAAAACAAAAGCAAAGCAGTATATTTATCTTGCTGAATATTGTCTGGGCAACAGGTGATCTTCTGGGGTATGAGATGCTAATCACAATGCTGATGTGGCTGTAAGAGACCGAGACCGGAGGCCCCTGCTGATTTCTCAAACCATGCAGGGTGGAGAGCCTAAATCTCTCCTCAGAAGGCTTAAAAGGCACTTTAAACTGCTAACCTTGGCCAAGCAGAACCTTTCCCAGGAAAGCACTTGTCACTGGGATCACTCCTGAAGTGGCACACTTACCCAGTGTACCAAAACCAGTCTCACTCTATGCTCCCGAGGGCCAAAGCTGTAAGGTGTCTTGGTCCCTGCCTTTAGGCTGCTCAGTCACTAGATTACTGGCTCCCACCCCATCCTTGCTCTGTGACCCTGAGGGCGGAGCTTGCCTGGGCAGTTCTCCCACAATGGCTTCATGGGGCCCACAGCCAAACACTGTTCGCTCTGTCTGGCTCCGCAGCTCAGTCTGCTCTAGACAACGCTTAAAGTCCTCAGTCTGCTCTAGACAGTGCTTAAAGTCCTCTGCACTCTTGCCCAAGTTCTCCCTGAGTGCGAAGTCCAAAAGAAACCAAAACAGCTCACAGGTAAGGCCTTTCCCATTTGCAATCTCACTGCTGCTGTACTTACAGCTGCCAGCGAGATTAGACTGAACAAACACAAACACTTGGAGTTCTCCACTGCATTTGTTCTCCTCATGGAGTCCAGAAGTCTCTAGCTGACTCCCTGTGTTCTAAAAGGGATGTTTCTGGGCATATCCCACCAGCCAGAGATGCCTGGAATCTTCTTTCCCCAGACTCACCGTGCCCAGTTGCAAGGAAGCTGTTACTCGGCTGCCATCTTGCCCTGTCTACTTTCTTTACACACACGCGCACACACACACAACTTTGGTTTTGCTTCCCATGTACTCATAAACTCTTTGATTACATGATTTTTTAGTGACTTCACAGTATTCTGTTGGCGGGACAGGCCACAGCTATTTCACCTATTCCTTATATTTAGCCTTTTCTAAACATGGAAATTTTAATCATAATTTTTTATGATTTTTATCAAGAGTGATTGGCTTTAAGTCTACTAGGCCCAGGTTTTGGGGCATTCATGTCCTTGCCCAGTGGGCATAGTGGCATTTCTGGGTACGTGTGCAGTGGGTACATTTTCTCTGCTAGGGATGTCCCCAGCAACCCAGGAGGGTCTCTCATCGGCAGGTGGCCACACATTCTCCTTCTGACCCATGGAGGCCTGTACTTCGAGGCCCCAGCTGTTCCCCTATTGTGGGGGCTGGGATCCCTGGGGACTCCACAGGCTGCACAGGGTCTTCCTAAGCTAAGCCCTGGACTCACGCCTTTGTTGTGAAACCTGTGAGCACCCCAAGCCATCTCCTGAGGAATGACTGGGTGAAGGGCTTAGCACAGCTGAGGTCCACAGCCACTTTCCTGGCCACCATCACACATGCTGGGCAGCAGGTCAGTCTGAGAGCCTCCGTGGTTCTGCAGGGAGGCTAGTGCCGCTCCAGGTCCACAGCCACCTTCCTGGCCGCCATCACACATGCTGGGCAGCAGGCCACTCTGACAGCCCCCGTGGTCCTGTAGGGCGGCTAGTGCTGCTCCAGGGTGCCTGCCTGCTACACGGTTTGCACTCTTGGTGCCACCAGGTGGGGGCTGTGGAACCTGGCCTCCTCTCTCCCCTTTGTGGGGTTGTGAAAGAGGAAGTAAAAATGGCGAGTGAGCCATTGTCTTTGGTTGTGACGGGCGGAGACTCTGGGGTGGGCAAAGGGGCAACACGTCCTGGAGGCCACCTGTACAATAGTGGCAGATGGTGCCTGGGTCAGGACTGCCTTCCAGCTTTGCACATCCTGGGGCAACAGGTGACCCCAGAGGACAGTAGCCATTTTCTGTCTCCAGCCATCAGCAGGCATTACCAAGCCCCCACTACATGAACAGTCCTATGGTTAGAGACGCAAACTACCTCACCCCAAGTCTTTTTCCTTCTATGCAAAAAGGAAGGTAGCCTAGGGGGGCTTCCGGGAGATGCGACAGTCAGCCTGTGTGTTGTATTAAAGCAATAAATGGTGCTGGTGTAAGTGGGCAGAGGCTGGGGCAGAGGTAAAGCTTGAGGACATGGACTGCAAAGCCCATTGCCAGGTGCCCAGGCTTTGGGTGGGTCTCGGGCAGCCCCACACAGACGCCAGGCCCTTCATCATGAACCTGTTCTTGCTTTCAGTCTCCTGTCCACAGGAGGCCCCTACCTCTTTCTCCTGGGCTCCTGACCTGTGGCCTCCCCTTCCCCTCCTCTCCTGCTGGCCCCTTCCTGTCTTTGCACCTCAGACTGTCCCCTTAGCCTGACATAATCTTCCTTCCCATTTTCTGAAAGCTCAGACTCTGCTCATCTTCCTTTCATTCTTCCCGCAAATGTCTATTTTCCCTTTCTCTGGGCTCCAAACTGGTGTATCCCTGAGTAGCCATGAGTGAACAAGTCAGACTGTATCCTTGCCTTTGTGGACTGACAGAGAGGAGGGGGCAAGATCACAGACCCTCCTGTGTGAGTCAGGGAAGAGCCTATGTTAATGATGTCCATGGGGTTCTGGGGAGTATTAGTGGAGACCATCTGGGGGTGGGGTGAGATGGCACCAGGCCAAGAGACCTACAGGGACCGAGGTGGGAGGGGAGCAGAAGTATGTGTGGCTGGAGCATCATAGCCAGGGGAGTAGAGGACATGAGCCCATGTATGTGCAGTGAGCCCGTGTACACGCAGGTGGGCTGGGAACACGAACTTGTGTACCAGTAGATGGCTGGGGAGGGGAGCCCATGTACATGCTGGTGGGCTGGGGAGATGAGCCTGTGTACATTCAGATGGGCTGCGGAGATGAGCCCGTGTATGCGCAGGTGGACTGTGGAGATGAGCCCATGTACATGCTGGTGGGCTGGGGAGATGAGCCTGTGTACCCATTGAGCCAGTATACCTGCAGGTGGGCTGTGGAGATGACCCCATGTACATGCTGGTGGGCTGTGGAGATGAGCCAGTATATCTGTAGGTGGACTGTGGAGATGAGCCCATGTACATGCTGGTGGGCTGTGGAGATGAGCCCAGTATACCTGCAGGTGGACTATGGAGATGAGCCCAGTATACCTGCAGGTGGGCTGTGGAGATGAGCCCAT
>NW_003852687.1:828783-829408 GCF_000181295.1 Otolemur garnettii
AGCCCGTGTACATGCTGGTGGGCTGTGGAGATGAGCCCAGTATACCTGCAGGTGGGCTGTGGAGATGAGCCCGTGTACGTGCTGCTCGGCTGTGGAGATGAGCCACATCTGGGCTGGGCAGATAAGCCTGTATACCCATTGGTGGGCTGGGGAGTTGAGCCCATGTACGTGCAGGTGGGCTGGGGATATGAGCCAGTATACCCACAGGTAGACTGAGGCATGGAGCCAGCTATGGCTCTGAGGGAGGTGAGGCCCAGAAGACTCTGAGCAGAGGAATCGAAATTTCCTCTGCTTTCTGTCGGGAAACAGGGATGGTCCAGGCAGCACACAGGGGAGGACCTTGAGGTGCCTCTGTGCTTCTGGGATTCTCTCCCCTGCCAAGATCTCTTCAGGCCTCTCATCCTCCATATGCCCTGTGCCAGAGCAGGGTCTGTGCATAAGACTCGGGATGGTGGTGCCAAGGGAGACATGGACTGTTAATCTGGTGCCCAGCTCCGTATGTTCTTCTCATTCCCGGGGAGACATGGACTGTTAATCTGGTCCCCAGCTCCATGTGTTCTTCTCATCCCCGGGGAGACATGGGCTGTTAATCTGGTGCCCAGCTCCATGTGTTCTTCTCATCCCC
>NW_003852687.1:830671-845204 GCF_000181295.1 Otolemur garnettii
GCTGTTAATCTGGTGCCCAGCTCCATGTGTTCTTTTCCCTCAGAGGTGCTTGTGAGGTGGGGGTTCTAGGCCAGTGGTATGGTGACAGGTTGCACATGCCGGGGAGAGGGTGGCAGGTCAGTGCCCAGCACATAGCATGTGCTAGACAGACTTGTACAGTCACTTGCCCACCTGTTGGGGACAGGTTGGGGGCAAGGGAAGAGTCTACGCCTCAGTCGCTCTAGCCTGAACAAGAGTGCAAGGTCAGCTCTGCCACTCTGGGACTCTGGGACCTTAGGCAAGCTCTTGAATCTCTCCATGCGTCAGTTTCCTCTTTGGTAAACTGAGATGATGTGTGATGAAGAGTCATGGTGCTGGGCGGCACCTGTGGCTCAGTGAGTAGGGCACTGGCCCCATATACTGAGGGTGGTGGGTTCAAACTGGGCCCCACCCAAATTGCAACAAAAAATAGCTGGGCATTGTGGCGGGCACCTGAATTGTCTCAGCTACTCGGGAGGCTGAGGCAAGAGACTTGGCTAAGCCCAAGAGCTGGAGGTTGCTGTGAGCTGTGATGCCATGGCACTGTACGAGGGTGATAAAGTGAAACTCTGTCTCTAAAATTAAAAAAAAAAAAAAGGAGTCATGGCCCTGTACCCTGCCAGGCAGCCTTATATTATATAGCCTCAGCACACTGCACACTGCAGGGCAGGCTGTCTTGCTACAGGTGTGCTGTGCCACAGGTCCCCTGCTCCTTGTAGAGGCCCAGCAAGAACCTTACGCAATCCCTGCCCCCTCCCCTCCCGTCCCCTGCCTGCCTGGGACCCATGATTGCTCAGCCAGATCCCCACCCTGTCAGCTCTCATCTAGGGCCTTAGACATAAATTAGCTAAGGGTTCCCATGAGACTAGACACTTTGTTCCTTAGCCATTGATTGGCTCTCTTTCTGTGGTGGACCTGGGAGACAGCAGGGAAATGCAGCGTCCACCATGCTCTGTGGTCAAGTCTGCAGGAGTCTAATTTATAATCCAGGTCAAGTTTGGTAGGCCAGTGCTTTCTGCAGTCTGCCAGTGCCCCAGAAACCTTTCCTGCTGCCTGCTCCCTCTCTGATCCATATGGGGGAAGGACTGGCTTGGTATAGGTGTGAGTAGAGAAGGAAGCTATAGAGTGGTAGAAAAAAATGGCACAGAGGAATGTGCATCCCATCCCCAGGGCACAGGCTGCATGCGGTATGGTGCCCAGGCAGGGAAGCAGAGGCTCTGTGACTCTCCACCATGGCCCTGGGGCTGCTTTCTCTCCTGTGGCCAGAAAGAAGTCTTTTGGGAGGCTGTATTTTCTTGATGTTCTTAGGAAAATGATGGCTACTCTGGAGATGCTTCTTCAAGCCAAGTTTTCCCATATCCTCCCCCTTCCCTGTACTGTTGTTACTTAAAGAGGTCCTCTGGACACGTCTCACAAGTCCCCAAGAAGCCCCTGAAGCAGCTTTGGGGTCCTGGCTCTAGGGTAACTTTACTCAGGTCTCCTATGCAACACAGACCAGGCCCCTGCTTTGATCTTACGGGGTCACTTGTCTGGAGGAGAGGTTTAGCCCAGCATTTAGGCAGGGGGCCTAGAGCAGGGGAAGAGTGCTGGATGGCCTGCCCCTGGATGGCCTGCCCCTGGATGGCCTGCCCCTGGATGGCCTGCCCCTGCTCTGGGCCTCAGGCCTGTGATCAGAGCAGATCCTCCCTGCACCCAATCCCTAGCTCCCATTGGCCCAAGTGGCCACATCTAATCCCCTCCAACTCTTTGGCACAGCTCTGGCTAACCTGCCTGTCTGGGCTCTTGCCTCCGTGAGTTCCCTAGGAGCCCCATAATATCCTTGTACAAAGCACAGCCCAGTTGTGTCACTAACTGTGGGAGCCTTCCTGACCTTCTCAGGCTGAGTCAAAGATAGGTCTCCTTTGTTCCCTATCTCTGTGGTCAGGTGGGCTCACCTGTGTATTAGAAGTGCAGGTGATGGTCTCCTGACCCGCTCCCCTTCTGTGAGTCCAACTATGGCGGATTAGACCAGGGATGGACGCCTGCCTGGGTTGAGCCTCTCAGATGTCCCTTGGGAGACACTTTAAACCAAGTGTCTCTGAGACCAAGTGCTCATGGCTGGGCCCTGATGCAGATTGCAAGCCCCTTGCCTGGCCCCTGGGCCACCTGGGCCTTTCTCTTCGAGCCCTGATGAGCTTGCTTGAGCTAATCTTGGATTTTATTCCTTTAACCAAGCACACCTGTACCAACCTTTGTCTTCACCACTCTGCGCTCAATCTCTCTGCAGCTGGCTCGGCGCCTGTGGCTCAAGTGGCTAAGGCGCCAGCCGCATACACCTAAGGTGGTGGGTTCGAATCCCCAGCCCGGGCCTGCCAAACACCAATGATGGCTGCAACCAAAAAATGGCCGGGCACTGTGGCAGGCACCTGTGGTCCCAGCTACTTGGGAGGCTGAGGCAGGAGACTCGCTTGAGCCCAGGAGTTGGAGGTTGCTGTGAGCGTGATGCCATGGCACTCTACCCAGGGGGATAGCTTGAGGCTCCATCTCAAAAAAAAAAAAAAATCTCTCTGCAGCTGACCTCCTCCTTGTCCCCTCTTGGGACCCTCCGTGGAGCAGGAGTATGTGGCCTTACAGGCACAGTTGGGTGCGGAGACTTAATGACCCCCCTCAGGAGACTTCTGGACATGGTAGCCTGGGTCCTGTAGGGCATTGCCAAGGACATTTGCGTGTGAACTATAACTTATTCCTCATGGGTGTTGGAGTTTAAACATTGAAGGCCAGGACTGTGTATTTTACCCTTCTCCAGGAGTGTGGAGCAGAGTGGTCACTATGCTCCTGATTGAGGGTGTGGCTCAAGGATCTGAGGACTTGCTGCCCAGGTGCCCTGCTCTGCCTGCTTCTCCTTCCCCCTCAGGTAGGGCAGGCAGGGGTTCTCTTAGCAGGGAAGAAGCCCCATCTGCTGACCAAGAATGGCTGTGGCCACTGGTGCTTGAGGCCCTAAAAGACTTATGAATGCTATAGGGAAAAATGTCCCAGCACACTGCTGCTGAGCCTCCCCCAGAGAGGAACTGTCAGCTTAGGGCTCTTCTCCCTGATTCAGTGGAGTTGACTCTGCTTCTGATCTGGCAAGTCAGATGAGTGTCCAAGCAGGTGTCTAGGCCCAAGGTAGGCTCTCAGCAAGAGAGCAGCAAGCCCTTCACACGTGCCTGCGGGGTCCTGCCCTTGGTCCACACAGCAGCCTGGGGTTGTGGCCCTCTGTGCAGACACAGGCGCAATGAAGGGAATGGTTCAGTACATTTACCCTGGCCAGGGGTGAGCAAAATAGGAGCAGGTAGGACGACAGGCTTATAGGCCAGGAAGTGAGAGGGTATTCAGAGTCGCTAGGATGTGAGGCAATGAAAGCCTAGGCCCAGAGCTAGGGAAGGCAAGCAAGGGACCTGAGGGGCAGGGAAGGACAGCTTGGCCAGGGAGGATGGGTGCTGTGGAAAGGGTAGAGGCCTGGTATTGTGTAGTCCTCGGTGCCAGGCCCACCTCTGCCTGCTGCCAGCTGCTCCCTTACAGTACAGCACTGCCTTGAGTGCTGAGGGTAAGATGGCCCATGTAGGATGCTTAGCCACCACTGTGAAGACCAAAGATGGGAGGGTGGCTGGCCAGGCAGCTGGAGGGGAAAGCCTGCTCTCTAGGCCAGTGAGATGGTCCCCAAGAACACTGAGGCATCCAGCTCATGCCCACCCTCTTACCCTGTGCTACAGTTCCCCAGGCCTGAATTCTACCAGGAGGCCCATTGCCAGAGAGCAGCCTCTTGAGCACTGTGGCCGGAGCCCAGCCCTCTGAGCCTGAGAAGCAGTGTCACAGGCACAGAGCACTGCTGCTCCCTGACAGACAAGTCAGGGCTACCATGTGGACTGGTGGGAGTTCCCCTGGGAGAAGGGGAGCTTGGTCAGGCAAGGGCCTCGGCAGTGCTTGCCTTGGGCATTCTGAGGCCATATTCCTAGCTGCACCGAGGAAGAGATCCTTTCCAGAAGTGCATCCCACAGCCTGATGATCAAAGCCCACGACCAGAGCCACCTAGAGCTGCGGGATCGATGTCTGCAGGAGCCGCTGCTCATTGCGGTTTGCCAGTGCAGCCAGGAAGGAGGAGGACGCCTGAGCAGCCCACACACTCACTTCCAACCTACTTCTTGTTTCCTCAGAACCTCCAGTGGGCCCGCGACGTGTTGCTAGGCAGCAGTATCCCATGGCAACAGCTGCAGCACATGCCGGCACAGGGGCTCTTCTGCGAGAGGAACAAGACCAATTTCTTCAATGTGAGTACTTTTGCCTTGTTGATTTCTGAGACTGCTTGGTGCCACTGCTTTTCACTGAAGGTGCACAAATTGACCTTTTGGGTGATGTTCCCAGGGCCACAGGTGTGTGGCCACGCAGGGTGGCACAGTTGAGAGTTTGCCAGGCTTGGGAATGCGGCTGTGGGGCTGTGTTTGCTGAGTGACTTCTGGCAAGTCGCTGCTCCCTCTTAGCTCCAGTTTGCTGGTCTGTGGGGAGAGGCATGGATGAGCTTAGTCTGTTCTATGAAGTCCCACGTGTTCCAAGGCACTCAGGCGGTGGTGAGAGGGGCTCCAGGCCTGTGGAGCAGCCCCCCTCACTGGTCTGTGGTCTTGGACACCAAGGACATTCTGACAAATCCAGGTTAACTGCTCAAAAAATAAAAAGTGTGGCAGTGCTGGGCTTTCAGTGCCCATTCAGCCCTGACATTCTGTGTTGGTTGGAGACCCACTCCTTGAGCAGGATATGGCCTGTCAGCCTTCCATCTCTGAGGCCTGCATGTGCCCCTCCTAGACACCCCACCTGGACCCAGCCCTCCCTCACTTGCCTCTATCTCTAAGTCCTCATCTGTTCTCCATCACCCCTCCCAGTATAGCCAGCTTCCAACTGGGTGGCTTTGGCAGGTCACAGCTCCTCTGAGCTCTGCTCTCTTCCATTTTTCCTAATTCCCTGTTGTAGAGACTCCAAAGGGTGGGGTTGGCCTGAGCAGGAGCTGAGGAGGGCAGGTCTCAGGTCTGGAGGGGTGTGACAAAGGCTGGTTCTCAGGACATGTGGGCAGGCAGGTCCCCACTAAGCCAGCCAGCAGATGGGAGTGTCTGGGGCTGTGGCTCCTGCTGTCTTCCAGGCTGGAACTTTTGGGGGCAGGGTGGGAGCTCCAAAGCCTAGGAGCCCTGCATCTGCTCACCCTCTCTCTGCTGGTATTTTATAGATGAGTGATAGGCACCATTGGTGATCAGTCTGTATAGCACTAAGGGATTTGCCATGAAAGAGAGGCACCCTCCCACCCTCATGCCTAGGCAGCCACCCTGTCCTTCAGAGGACATTACACTGTCCATCTACAAACCAGTGTAGATGGACCAGTGTCCATACTACAAACCAGTATGGACATGTGCACAGAGGGCAGAAGTACACACGCTTCCACCCCTTGTCTGTTCCCACTTAGCAGCATCTCTTAGAGCAGTGGTTCTCAACCTGTGGGTCGTGACCCATTTGAGGGGTCTCCTGCATATCAGCTATTTACATTACAATTCATAACAATAGCAAAATTACAGTCATGATGTAGCAACGAAAATAATTTTATGGTTGGAGGTCACCACAACATGAGGAACTATATTAAAGGGTCACGGCATTAGGAAGGTTGCGAACCACTTTCTTAGAGAGTGTTTTAGGACTTAACCACTGTTTTTAACAGATGCATAGTACTCTCAAAATAGGGGTATCTCACAGTTTACCTACCCATCCCCTATTGATTCCTAATTCCTGTTACAGAGACTCTAAAGGGTGGGGTTGACCTGAACAGGAGCTGAGCAGGCAGGTCTCAGGTCAGCACTGTTACTCTGTTACTACAAATAGTGTTTCATATATATGCATCCTTGCACATTCGTGGGAATCCATTTCTAGAATAAATTCCCAGAAATAGAATTCCTGGGTCAGAAGGTTTCTGGGGCCTTTAAAGTCTTCATAGATAACAACCTTCTAAGATCCAGTCTACACTGCTAACCTTAGGCTCATTTTTTCAGATCTCGTCAACACTCTGTATTATTGAACTTCTTAATATTTGCTTTTCAGTAGATGAAAATGATATCTTGTTTCATTCATAATAAATGAGAATTGATCAAGATATCATGTTAACATTTTTTTTTTTGAGACAAAGTCTCACTATGTCGCCCTCAGTACTCAGTAGAGTGCTGTGTCGTCACAGCTCATGGCAACCTCAAAGTCTTGGGCTTAAGCAGTTCTCTTTGCCTCAGCCTCCCAAGTAACTGGGACTACAGGCGCCTGCCACAGTGTCTGGCTATTTTTATTATTGTTGTTGTTGCAGTTGCTTAGCTGGCCCAGGTCAGGTTTGAACCCGCTACCTTCGGTGTATGTGACAGTTTTTGAAGACTGTGTGAGTCATTTGGGATCACAGCGTCAGTGCCAACAGTCCACACACACAGCAGAGTACACACCCCTCTGCCCACCCCCAGGCACGATACTCTTCTCAGAGGTAGTTCTGTGAGCCCCTGGGCTGTACTTGTTTCTGAATATGTGTGTACTAAAACAAGTTTGTCTTGTAGCTTTTAGACACATGTATATGTGTGTGCTTTTTGGCAGCTTGCTTTTTCCTCCAACACTAAGTCTTAGAAGTTTTCATGTGAGGTCAGGGCATTGTGCTCTCCATAGCTGCTGCCCAGTCTGCGTGGGTAAACATGAGCAGAGCCCAGTCTCTGCTCTCCTGGCCCAGTCTGCATGGGTGGATGCGGGCAGGGGCCAGTTTCTGCTCTCTCGGCCCAGTCTGCATGGGTAGACGTGAATAGAGGCCAGTCCCCTCTCTCCTGACCCAGTCTGCATGGGCAGGGGCTGGTCTCTGCTCTCCCAGCCCAGTCTGCATGGGTGGACGTGGGCAGGGGCTGGTCTCTGCTCTCCCAGCTCAGTCTGCATGTGTGGACGTGGGCAGGGGCTGGTCTCTGCTCTCCCAGCCCAGTCTGCATGGGTGGACGTGGGCGAGGGCCGGTCTCTGCTCTCCTGGCCCAGTCTGTGTAGTTACTAGCCTAGTCTGCATGGGTAGACGTGAGCAACAGCCAGTCTTTGCTCTCCCAGCCTCTTGGGTATGCGTCTTGGTGCTGTTGCCATGTGGCCAGGCTGGACCAGGGGAGGGGTTCACTGAGTGTTTGTGGATTAATTCCATTCATCCCTTTTCCCTTAATAGATGGTCTCCTAGCACATTCTCTAGGTCTAGCCAGTGCTGGGTGTGGGAGACGGGGAGATCCCTGCCCTCGGTTACTGGACGCTCAAGGCTCATGGTAGAGCACTGTATGAATGTCTTTGTGCAGGGCCATCATAGGCTGCCAGAGGGGAGGGACAGGAAGCAGAGCCCCCACCGGCAGGGTGGGTAAGCTTAGCCAGAAGGGGGCTAGAGAGGGAGGCCAGAATTAGAAGTACTCTTGACCCCCTCAGGGGAGTGGTGAGTGTGAGGGTTGGATGAGTGGGACCTCAGATTTCTGTGTCAGTTTCCCTGATGGGAGGTCCTTTCCTCTCCCACCAGGCAGAAAAGTCTAGTCTTTGCCAAAACAGAGCCAGACTCATTTGACATTGCGGGTAGAGGGCCTGGTCCAGGCCTGCTGCTGGTCCTTTTGCAGCATTGGGAGAGATTGGCAGAAGACACATGGCCAGGCTGGAAACAGTGGCTCACGCCTATAATCCTAGCAATCTGGGAGGCCAAGGTAGGAGGATCACTCAAGGTTAGGAGTTTGAGAACACCCTGAGCAAGAGCAAGACCCCATCTCTACCAAAAATAGAAAAAAATTAGCTGGGTATGGTAACATACAGCACACACCTATAGTAGTCCCAGCTGTTTTGAAGGCTGAGGCAGGAGGATTGCTCGAGCCCAGGAGTTTGAGGTTGTGGTAAGCTATCATGATGCCACTGCACTCTAGCCAGGGCCACAGAGACCATGTCTCAAGAAGGGAAGAAAAGGAAAGGAAAGAAAAGAAAAGAAAAGAAATGCAGCCAGGTGATTCAGTGATGGCTTCTCAGGCTAAGTGCACAGAACAGGTAGCCAAGGACAGCACTGAGGCCTGGGGTGGGCCTGCAGTGTACTGCTATAGGACCTCTCCGGAGCCCATGCCAGGCTCAAGGGACTGCAGAGAGGGAGGAGCAGGGGCAGGCCTCCCTGGGCAGAAGGGCCCAGGAAAGCAGGTACCAAAGCTGGGTGGTAGTGCTGCTGGGTGTCTCCCAACACCGTGGAAGCTAAGGGGTTGTTTCTAAACTTGTGGGACTACCGGCACAGGCCTGCATGGGCTGAAGCCAGGCTGCTTTGTCTGGTAAACTTCCCTATCTGGTAGTTGATTCAGAAACGTGATTCCCATAGTAACCAAGCCAGAGATGATTTTCCCTCCTTCCCCAGAATGTTTGCTTATTTTAGCACACGGGTTTTTTCTTGTTTCAACCCAGTTTCCAGTCTCCAAAAGAAGCAAAGGGAGCTGAGATCCAGGCTGGCATTGCCTCCTGTGTCTGAGGCTGGTATAGTGTGTGCAGTGGCTGTGGCCAGAGTTTGAGAGAGCAGAGGGGAAGTGTTGCCCTGCTGTGGCTGTGCACAGTGTCTCATCCACAGCTGCTCTGCACCCTGGGGGGTTTGCCTGCTGTTCAGGTAGGCAGTCCCAGAGCCCTGGGTCACTGAGAAGAGCACAGATTTGGGGCACATCTCAGCTCTAAACCATACCACCCCTCACTTGACTCTCACAGGCATTGGCTGACATAGGCAGGTGATCCCAACAGGTGAACAGCAGCTCTTGGCACATGTCCCACTGCCACACAACTTACCCTATGACCAGAAATTGTGCTTCCACAGAGGCCTTGGGACTCATCAGTGAATCCCAGTATCCCTCAACTGATCCCAGAGGCCAATGCTGGGATGTGACAGAAGCAGGGGCCAGGGGGATCCCAATTAACACTTGGCCAGGGCCCTCCAGAAGCCCAAGGCCCTGCCCTGGCTTGAGTCAAGCAGTTTGAGTTGTGGAGAGCAGCCACAGCAGATGTGCCGACCACACAGGCCCCTTCCATGCAGCCTGGCCCCTCAGGGGATGCCTAAGGATGCTGGACATGTTCCCGCGGCTCTAGTCCCTGCCGTAGGGCACTGTACTGTCTGCCAGTGTAGACGTCTGCCCTCGTTCCAATGGAAGAGTGGTTGTTAGTTCTCTACTGTTACAGAAACTGCTTTTTCTGGTCTCCTTCCTCGCCCAAAGTCTCCAGATCAGATGCCTAAAGGTGGAGGCTGGGACACAGGCCCTGCGGGTCCAGTGCTTCTACACAGTGGCATGTGGTTCTGCAGCACAGGCCAGGCTCCCTCCCCAGCTATTATCCTCCCCACCCCAGCACATAGAACTTGAGAGGGCTTCAGTCTGTGTTTCCCAAGTAACTAAGGAGACTGAGCCCTTTCCCATGCCAGCATCCAGTCCCCTGTGTCTGCATGCTCTCCCCTGCCTGGTGGCCACCACACAGGCCCTGGTGGTTTTTTGTCCTGACTTTGTGTTGCTTAAATTAATGAGCAGTACAGTCCATCAGGAGCTGCATTGATCTCTTTAAGGGATCTGTGCTGTGTGCCATCCCCAGCTTTGGAGCCTGAGGACTCAGCAAGGGCCTTAATGTGGTCTGTGGAGAAGAAGACCCTCAATGTCTGGGCATCAGGAACTGGCTGTTGGTCTCCCCCCAGTTCCTGGTGCCCCATACCAGCCAGGGTTGGGGGAAAGGAGAGGAGGTCTCTAAAGCCCCTGGTACTTCATCTTTTTCAGTTAAGAATCAGTTTTATCCCTTCTGTTCCTTGCAAGTAGTTGGCTGTGTGACCCTAGCAGAGTTCTCCAACTCCCTTTCAGTAAGCTGATGGCAGGTGTTAGGGAAGGATAGGTGCAGTGGACCCACCTTCCAGACCTGGCCTCAGCCAAGGCTGTTCCCCTTAGGGAGAATTGGTGGTCCAGAAGGAAGCTGTTGGAGCCCAGCAGACCCCCAGCTGGGAAGCTCATCTAAAACAGCATTGCCATTGCCCTCCTAACACCTCCCCCTGGCTCAGTGCCCAGCAGGCAGGGCATGCCTTATGACTGTGAATTCCTCCTACCCTAGAGAATTCCCTGGGATGAATTCCTAAGAAGCAGCAGCCCCAGAGCAGGGGGAACAGGTACATCCTGGCTCAACCCATGGCCAGAGCTCATGGTCTGTGCCTGAGACATCCACCTCCTATTGCAGGGCCAGATCTGTCCCCCTCCCTGCCAGCCCCTTGGACTTAGCCCCTCGGACTTGCCCCCTCTTCCTCTCATCTCTGGCTCTCCAGAGGCATTGTGTCTGGTGGGCCTGCAGGTGGATTCTGCCTCCAGATGCCAGTGAAGACCCAGGAAAGAGGTGCTGGTGTCCACTCAGCTCCTGGTGCCCCACACCACCCCGCTTCCCAGTGGGTTACATGAGCCCCAGGGCCATCGGCACCGTGTGTTCCTGCCCACCCTCTGTCATTGGCCCAGGGAACATAGGGACAAGAAGAGCCTGGTTTGCCCCCAGGTAGTCCCATATCCCTTCTCCCCACTCCAGACCAGTCGTGGCTGATTCTTGTTCCACCTCTGCCTGTTCTTTTGCCCATACTTAAAGGCACATGTTGACCTCATATAAACCCACTGTGTGCCAGATGCTGGGCCAGCTGCAGTGTCAATGGGGCTCAGCTCTGCAGGCCAGTCCACAAGGCTGGATCATTAATCAGTCCCCTTTTCACAGAGGTACCAGGAGGTACTTGCCCAAGGTCCCATGACCAGTCCATGCTAGAGGAAGGATATGAACCTTACTCTGTCTAGCACTAAAGCCCATGCATTGTGGCTGGCAGTTTTGAGGGAGAGAGGATAGCCAAGGGGCCTGCTGGTTCTTACCCTGGGATTGGCCCAGCTGTCCTAGGTGAGACTGCTACCCAATTTGCCTATGGTTTGGATAAGCAGGGTGGGGTGGTGGTAGGCTGGAGGACATGGGCATCTAGCCCTGCTCTAGGAGGTAAGGCTGAGATTCCAGGCCAATAAGGACCAATGACTGAGCTGTGGGACTAAACAGGGCTGCCCTTTGGGGCTGGGACTGCACCCTTAGCTAGCTGGGCTCAAGGCCTGTTTGATGTGGCCCTGAGTGGCTGGCTAGCTGAGTTGTACCACTCTCCACAGTAGGCCCCTAGACCCATGCAGGGCTTGAGCTCTTGAGGCTGAGAGTGATGACAGTGGTGGCTGCCACTGTCCCTACAGCACCAGAGCATCTGAGCCTGGCCATATCTGACCTTGTTTGGGACCCAGTAGGGAGCAGCTGCCCATGGCAGCAGTGGCAGGACTGTCCCCAGATACAAGCACTCACTAGGGCTTACTGAGGGTGCCTCCTGCGGTCCCCCACAGCAGGGGTCCTCAAACTTTTTAAACAGGGGGCCAGTTCACTGTCCCTCAGACTGTTGGAGGGCTGGACTGCGGGCCCCGGGACAAGTGGGCTGCTAAGCAGGACAGGCAGCAGTGGCAAAAACACCCAACGGGCTGTCCTCGGCAGGCCACAGTTTGAGGATCCCTGCCCCACAGCATGTCTGTGAGGTGTGTGTAGTATTACCATCTTCACTGGGCAGCTGGAGAGGTGATTAGGCTGTGAAAGCCAAATTTTTTATTCAATTTTATATTTTCAAGACAGGATCTCGTTCTATCACTCAGGCTAGAGTACAGCAGCCTCACCATAGCTCACAGCAACCTAGTCTTCAGGGTTGAAGGGATCCTCTTGCCTCAGCCTCCCAAGTAGTTGGGACTACAGGCACCTGCCACACCTGGCGACTTTTTCTATTTTTTTATAGAGATGGGAGTCTCACTCTTGCTGAAGCTGTTCTCAAACTCCTGGCTTCAAGCAACCCTCCTGCCTTGGCCTCCCAGAGTGCTAGGATTACAAACATGAACCACTGTGCCTGCCTCAAAAATCTCTGCCCACTGGGCTAGTCAAAGGTCTGCCTCCTCCCCTTGGGCTACAGTGCCTAGGGCCGTTTTCAGGCCTGGCTAAGGCCACTTCCCAGCTGACTCAGCTGCTCTGGGTGCTGGGAGAGAATGATACAGAAGGGATACCTGTTAGGTATGCTTCTGATACTCACCATGGCAGACCAGGGCCCTTTGGGGGATGCAGACGCTGAGGGAATGGCCCACAAGCATGCAGCGAGCCAGTGGCCAGACTGGGATTCTGACTCCAGGGCCCACAGCCTGTGCCATCATGTCTCTCAGAACTCAGAGGCCATACGTGACCTCTCTGTTCCAGTAGTGATGTCTGCTGTGGGCATGCAGTGGGGAGGGGCAGAAGAGTGACAGACTTGTGTCCTTGCCCTGCTTTGTCCTGCCTCCCTTCCACAGGTAAAGTCTCGTGCCCCGCCCTTGCTCTTGATGGTCTGAAAGCAGGCTGACACCTCCCACTGGGAGGCAATCCTCATAGGTCCCTGGGCCAGATGATCAGATGCACGGAGCATTGAGTGCTAGTGCCACAAAGCCCAGAGCTACAGTGGATTTGAGGCAAGACTGGGATAGATGGGAGGATCATGGAAACTAGGACTGGTGGGCTACCCTCTCCCCAATTTGTAGAAACCACAAGTCCCCCCAAACTCCTGCCTCCCTTTTTGGCACCTTGCTTGTCATTCTCTTGCCCCTCCTGCTGTAGGCCTAGGCCTCCCTCAGGACCACGTTCAGGCCCATCTCAACCTGCCAGTGGGGTTGTTTCTGCATCTGGGGTGTCCCTCCCAGGTGCTCCTGTGCTCAGCATGTAGCCCAGCCCTACAGAGGGCCGGCCTCCTCAGCAAGTTCCAGGCCCAGCCTGTGCCCCCCACAGGAGTCGTTTTGGCACATGTGCTTTTTTGAGGCACCGAGGCTTGAGTAAGTCCCTACCCCTCCTAGAGCCAAGCCCACATCACCTGAGGTGAGGACGCATGGACGGTGTGAGAAAGACAGAGGAGGGTGATGACAGAGGATGTGCCTGAGAAGGATAGAACAACAGGGCCAGGATGCAGTGTGGGGACACAGGCAGTGCCACCAGCTCAGCAGGGAGGCCTCCTGGAGCCACAGGGTTGGTAACTGGCTGCCGCTGGGCCCCGCCCACCCAGGCCAGTGGAGGAGCACCTCCCACAGGGGGCGCCAGCCTGCCGTGAATGCACTGCAGGGATGGGGCAGGGGCCAGGGCGCTGGGACAGCTGCCTATCTACCACCCTCCTGGGGTGCTGGAACTCTGCATCCAGTGTGTCTGCACACAGTGGCTTGTTGTATCCTCAGAACTCAGGAAATAGGTGATGCCATGTCCCTGTCTTACAGAGGAGAAAATGGAGACTCAGCCACACAGCATGTTGGCGCCTGAGCCAAAATTTAGGTGTTAGAACTAAGTCAGTGGGGTAGAAATGGCAGCCAGTGGACGAGTTTCAGAGATGGGCAGTAAGAAGGATCCAGAATGCCCATGGCCTGATGGGATGAGGGGCAGATGAGTAAGGCCAGGGAGTACAGGAAGTGGCCTGGGTGGGTGCAGGCCTGGTCTCAGCTCTGCTCTGATACTCCAGGCCTGTGTGCCCTGTGTGTCCTGCATGTGTGTGTCTACCCTCCTGTGGAGAGGGTGCTGGGACACCACTGAGGGAAGAGTGGCATCCTCGGTGGAGATGCCACATGGGCCTGTGCAGGGGCGGGAGGGTGCAGCTTATTGTCCCCCTGTTTCCCCAGGGCTGATCTCAGCACTAGCGTCATTTGTTTCTTAGCTGAAATGGTCTGGAACTGGCTGTAGCTTTTCCTCTTGCTGGTGAGGAAAGAGGCTGGGCTTCTGCTCCTGGCCCTGCCCTTGCTGACTGTGACCTAGGCAGGTCACCTGGCCTCCCTGAACTGCTGTGGCCTCAGTAGGATCACCCGAGCTGTGCAGCAGCACTGTACTCCTGTCAGCAAGTCGTGCCACAGTGGGAATCAGAGGACAGAAAAGAAAGGGAAAAGTTTAAATTGAGGAAATACAAGCTACTTGGCTGTAGTAGGAATTGCAGCAATAGTGCTATTTTTAGCATTGCTGAGATGATCTATGGGCCAATTGTACAAGCAGAGTAAACAAAAGAAACACTTCAAGTTCTCCAGAGAAAAAGAGGTCCTATTTTTAAGAGTCATAAAAGAGTTAGCAAACTTTGTGTGGATTCTAAGCTTATCTCCAGCTCTCCTTCCTTCCTATGTCCTGAGTTCTATAGGCTTTGTGGAACTTCACAGCTTCCAGCGTGGGCAGCTCCCATGTTCAGTCTGGTGCAAGTACCAAAGTCCTCCCTGTCCCATCCTTGCTTCTTTGAGGGCTACTTCCCACCTGGGAAGGTGTGGCATAACCTCACTGAGGGGGAAGGACATGGAGTGGTGGCAGAACAAGGCCACAGGATGCCCAGGCCCACGCCCTGATAGGACCAGGGCACAGAGGCAAACTCCTGCCAAGCCAGGCCCTCTGCTCTCACAATGGGATTTAAAAAAAAAAACAAAAGGCTCGG
>NW_003852687.1:845419-848150 GCF_000181295.1 Otolemur garnettii
AATGCCACGGCACTCTACCCAGGGGGATAGCTTGAGGCTCTGTCTCAAAAAAAAAAAAAAAAAAACATTCAAGCCAGGCATAGTGGCTCGCACATATAATCCCAGCAATTTGGGAGGGCATGGTGAGAGGATTGCTTAAGGCCAGGAGTTCAAGATAAGCCTGAGCAAGAGTGAGACCCCTGAAGTCCCAGCTACTTGGGAGGCTGAGGCATGAGGATCACTTGAGCCAGGAGTTTGAGGTTGCTGTGAGCTAGCACTGGACTCTAGCCTGAGTGACAGATCTGGCATGGGGGCACAAAAGCCCCTGCAGACAGGGCAGCTGTGACTGGCCCAAGGTCACAAAGTTAGTAAGTGGCAGAGCCCAGGCTAGGGGAGCCCAGGCTAGGGACCCACATCCTGGGAACTGACTTCCATGCCAGGGTTTCTGACCAGCCTCGCAGGAGTGCGGCTATTTTTTCCCCAGTGGACCAGCAATGTTTGTATATAGGACCTCAGCCTCAGCCCCCTCCACCCCCAGCTGCTCTGGGTGTTCAGTCAGGAGCTGACTGTTTAACATTCCTGAAGACAGATTTTGCAGTAAGAACTTCTTCTCCCATTGCAAGTTAATTTTCAGCGGTTTCCTCTTGGAATAAGTGTCCCACATCTTTCTGAGATACCCACATAACTGTCTCATCTGGACAGAGCTCTCAGTGCTTCGTCCTCCCTGGATGGTACTCCAGGTGCAGGGCAGCTCCCCAGGGCCAAGGGCAAAAACAGGAGGAGGTGCATTTCCCAGCAGAGCCCTGGGCCCTCTGCAAGGCTTTGGAAAGTGGGCTGAGTAGGCAGCTCGCTTAGGCTGAGGACAGCCTGGGTGGAGGCAGGGGCTGACGTGGGCAGGTGAAGAGAGGCTAAGGAGGGCTCTGACCAAAGAGGCTGCAAGACTTGGCAAGGGCTGGGGCTGCAAGTGCCCCATCTCAGGGCCAGGAGGAGGAAGAGGTCGTTATGAGAATGCACCCTTTTAAGAGAACACTTGGCAGTCCGCCTCTGCCTTATCCTCTCAGCCCACAAAGAACCAGGCACCCACTCCATGCGGGCTTTGGCCAGGGAGCCCAAGAGCCCCAGGAAGTTCCATTGCGTTTGCTGCACATGTGTGTCCACACGTCTGTCCTTCTGATAGGGCCACCAGGTTTAGCTTGTGATTAATTCTCATGACAGCCAAGAGCCTGGGGCTTCCCCAGGAGCCCCAGGGTTAAAGGGCACCTTCTGGCCTGAGGGCTCTGACCCTTTTCTGTGCACGTCACTAGGGTTGCCCTGTATAGGGCCTCAAGCCAGGAGCCTCTATAGGTGTTGCCAAGGCTTGTAGGTGGCAGGAGGGGCCCAGAAACCCAGAGCACCTGGTCCAAGTCCAGCCCAATCTTAAGATTCTCCCTGTGTGCCCTCTCCAAGGAGGGTGCTGCTCCACCCCCAGAGTTTTACTCCCAATATCCTCGTCCTGGTCTCTTTGACCTCAGTTTCTCCATATGCAAGAGTAGGCCAGGTGGATGAGGTCAGTGGTTTTCCACCCCTCTTTTCCAAAAGAACCTTTCTCTCATGGATGGAAAACAGATGAAAGAGTGGCTGGGCTGTACCAACAGAGGCTGCAAGAAGGGCCAAACACCGCCTGCTCAGGCTGACCCCACCCTGCTCAGGCCCCTGCTGGAGGGCTGTGAGCCTGAGAGGCTCTGCCACCAGCAGCCCCAGCTGGCACCCACTCCGCCATCCCACAGAAGCTTCTTCCCCTTAGCTCAGCAGCCAGGCCTCCTTTCTGGGATGGCTTCAGTCTGGAAATTTGTCTCTCCCTCTCTCTTCCCTCCTCTTTGCTCCCCCACCTTTTTTTCCTACATTTCCTATTTGGAAAGTTTGACCAAATTGCTTTTGAGACAACAGTGCTAAGTTTGAAACCCAAACTAGAGCTTATGCTCCTCAAGCCCCTGCCTGGTTACCATAGTGACAGGCTGTGGCCAACAAGTGCCCCTGGGGGCCAGGAACTGCCCAAAAGGAGCAAGCTCAGGACTCCCTCACACACAGGGGCCTGTTCCCATCTGTGAACTGCAGGGAGGGGCACCCCAGCCAGCTTCAGGCCCCCTCCGTGTCTGGGTGGCTTTGGCCAAGCTGCTCAGTGTCTGTTAGGCTCGGTCTCTTCATCTGCAAATGAGATTGACCAGACATATGTTACACGGTTAGGGTGAGGACCACCTGAGAACACTCCTGTGGACCCACAGGACCTGCTCAGTATGTAGTACACAGAGATAGCCATTGTGTCCAGGGGCCTGTGGTAGGGAAGGGATCTTGTGCATAAAGGCATTCAGGTGACAGGGCTCACTGAGGTAAGTGGGGGCAAAGGTGTGATGGATCAGGGCCAATTGGAAAGGCCCCTTAAAGGAACTGCAGGAATCTGGTTGATTAAAAGCTTGAGTTTTGAGCCACAGGCGCTGCCCCAAAAGCTTAAGATTTTTGTTTGTTGTTTGGTTTGGGGGGTGGGGGTGAAGTTTTTGGCTGGGGCTAGGTTTGAACCTGCCACCTCTGTTATGTGGGGCCAGCACCCAAAAGTCTAAGTTTTAAAATGCTGATATGAAAATACAGGGTGGAGGCCAGGTGTGGTGGCTCATGACTGTAATCCTAACACTCTGGGAGCTTGAGGTGGGTGGATTGCTTGAGCTCAGGAGTTTGAGACCAGTCTGAGCCACAGTAAGACTTCATCTCTCGGCTCGGC
>NW_003852687.1:848461-854295 GCF_000181295.1 Otolemur garnettii
CAGGAACCTGATGTCCCAGCTACTCGGGAGACAGAGGCAAGAGAATCGCTTGAGCTCAAGAGTTTGAAGTTGCTGTGAGCTATGACATTTCAGCACTCTACCAAAGATGACAAAGTAAGACTCTGTCTAAATAAATAAATAAATGGAGGGTGGACATAAACTTTCTGTGCAATTAAAACTATTTTAAGTTGCACATGTATGTATAAGTAGTCTAAAACTAAATTAGGTCAGAATAGGTCCACTCAGTGGCATGGGGCACCCAAGAGGTGGTGTTATAGAGGCTTTGACGTGGAAGGTTGGTCCCTAAATGAACAGGTAAGGTGCCCTTCTCTTGGAAGATAGAAGATACCTGTGCTCTGGAGCACAGCAGAAAGAGGAAGGCTCAAGGGTCCAAGGCTCCTCTACCCCTCCTCTGAGTATGGCCCGGTTGGTCCCTCCCTGGAAATAACACCCCAGGCTGAATGGATGGTAGCCACTTCTTGGTGTATGCTCCCTTGGGCCCCTACAGGGTTGGATATGAGTACCCACTCCCAGCTCTTAGCCCAGGCACCCTGCACTTACTGCTGTGTGAATCTGAAGGTGCTGTTAAGTACTGAAGAGTGATATCTGCCAGTCCTAAGCAAGTATGGTCAGGAACACTCCCATTGGCCTGGAATGACCTTGAACACTGTAGGCCCACAGGACCTGCTCCGTACATAGTACACAGTGATAGTCGTTGTGTCTTAAAGTTGATCAGATTGTCGGACATGAGAGAAGGCATTCCAGGAGGGAAGACCAATGGGGACAGTGTGGGGTGTAAGGGTCCCTTGTGGGGTGGAAGGCAGCAGTGTGGAGGACAGGATGGGCCTGCCCTAAAGGGCCACCTGCCATCACCATCAGCAAGCCAGATCTGTCCCTGGTCATGGGCCCAGGTTGAATGTTGAGGCCAGGAATCCAACAGTTGATGGAGGGAGTTCTCTGAAAGCAGTGGGCCGCATAGCTCAGAGACCTGGGCTGGGGGGCAGCAGCTAGAGAACTGCAGAGTGCTGGGGTATAATGGAGAAGACCCCAGGCCCTCATGGCTGAAAGGAGCAGGTTAGAGTATGTCTTGACCATAGGGTAATCAGAGGCACTGTCTGGCTCAGCTCTTAGAAGAGCACTGGATTTGGAGTTAGACTGAGTTTAGGTGAGTCCTGCCATTGGTCAGGAGCCAGTTTGTGGGAATACCTCTGAATGGCTGACCCCATTTTGGGTGATGGACCCCTATCCATTTCCTTTACCCCAGTGCCGTGATGTGGGTGCTGTACCTGGGAAAAGTCTTTATGGTCACATCTTGAATTTGTCCTTCTGGTGTGTGGGCAGCTCTATAAATTTGGGACTGAGCATTGCTCTGCAGGGCAGGCCTGGGCAAGTCTGTTCCCCTTTTGAGGCTACATGGGATTAAAGGGTCCCTCCCTGTGGCTGTCAGGGAGCAACAGGAGGTGTTGGGACACAAACCTTCTGGGAACCTGAAGGCCAGTGGAGACACTGGCTCTGCCCAGGACTTCCCCTCTGGCCAGCCAGTCTCAACAGATTACCTATTCACCAAGTCTATTCCACTAGGCTCCCCCTGCATGAGGGACCCCTGTAGGCCATCAGGCAGGACACCTGGCTTAGGCCATGGCCATTGCCACCATTTGTGGTCTGAACCCCAGTCTCATACCAAGAAATGTGCCTGTCCCCCGTTGTTGCTCCATGACCCCCTTACCTAGCAACCCTGCCAGAGGAACCCAAGCCCCTAAGCCCACAAAGACCATTGTTTAGGAAACCAGGGTCAGAAGATAGAGGGACTGCCCTAGTTTCTTCAGTGTGTATGTTAGATGTGGCTTTTTTGGGATTCAGGCTCCCCTCCTGAGATGAATGAAGCAGCTCAAGCAGTCCTCCAAAGAGTGGTCTATTCCAGAAGCCTGGGCAGTGAAGTGGGAGGGGCCCAGTTTAAGTGTCCATGTTGCTTCAAAGAGGCTGTCACAGGTCCTGAGCCCATCAGTTCCAGCTCACCCACCCAGAGCAGTCCCAGAGGCTGCTGGTTTCTCTTCTCTGACCTGTCTCCCAGACCCCCTGCAGCTTCTCTCTGATTCCTACCCAGATGTGACACACCCGCTAACCACATGCAGCCCCAAAACATACAGACTACCCACCCCTTGCCCCCTGTGGCATCCAAGGCCCCTGCCACCATCCTCCTCCACTCAGACTCCCTGTGTGGGGAGATCCCCAGCCCCTCAGCACCCAACTAGACTGCCACTTGTTCCCCAGGAAGCCTCCTGGTCCCAGCCTCAATCCTGTTTCTTTCCTTCTGGGTCTGCCATACTTCTGAGCTCCCAGCTGGGCTGTGTCAGGTAAGCTTGAGCTGATTTGAGCTATGCTACATTGCTACCTGTCCGTGAGAACCATGACCAAGATCCCAGCTCTGCCTCTGGGCGATGGGGACTGTGGGCACAGCCTTCTTAGGGCTTCCTTTCCCCCGTGGTAAGACTCTGATGGAATAGCAGCCCTGTGCACATTAGGTGCTACATGTGTGGGTACCCTGAGGTGTGCATGTGGCCCAGGCACAGGTGTCCCTTAAGGTAGAGGCAGCCTCAGAATGAGGGGCAGGGATCTTTGAATGAAGCCCTATTGTGGTTGACCTAGGCATGTATTTCCCTCCCTATTTCTGTGTCATCATTCATGGGTGACACAGAACAGATGGACTCTGACATCTAAAGATGTTCTGTAGCTGCTGAGTGCAGGCTGAACAGTTTCTGAGTACCAGAAGCTCTAACATTCAAGAATCAGGTGGGGCTGACAGTATCTGGAGGACGTAGACACCCAGGAGTCTGTGTCCCTGAGGAGGAAAGGCATGTTTCACTCTCTCTGGGCCTTGAAAAGAGAGAAAGGAAATAACTGATGTGGAATTGTAAGGCATGGCTGTCACACTTTTGTCAGAGAAGTTGCCCAGGTCCAAGTCACACAGAGCCAGTGTCCCCCAGCATGGAAGCAGGTGAGAAGTGGCAAGGCCACATGCCTCTACACCAGCTGGCAGCCTCAAAGCTGGCTGAGAATTAGGATTGTTAGCTCTAAGGAGCATTCTTGCCACAGCATTGAATTAGGTCAGCAAGAACTAAAGGAAAAGCCAGCCTGGGCTTTGGCTTTACAGGGCCAGAAGCCCACCGCTGCTGGGAATCGGGGCTGAGGGTATTTACCCTAATGGCCACATGAGCCAAAGGCCAAACACTGTTTCTAAGAAGGGTTATGGCCACTTAAAGGGCTCCTGCTGGCCCATGGGTAAATGTCAGGGTGGCTTGGTCACCTGGGACCTAAAGGTTGGCAAGCTGTAGGAACCCCCAAGCTCTTAGACCCTCAGGGGCAGCCCTGACATGAGTGAGCAGTTATCTCTCCAGAGCAGTGGTCAGAGAGGCGTGTGCCCTGGACGTCCAGGTGCTTTGTGAGCAGTTAGGCCCACAGGGCTGTGCTGCATAGAAAGTGTAAGTTCTAGGAAGCACAAGACTCTTTTGGGCTAAAGAATTCTCAATGATCTGGGGCAGTTAGGCCCACCCTCTGTCACAGAAGTCCCATGCAGTGCCCTCAGGCTCTTGGTAAACATAAGCACTTGGGGGGGGGCTCGGCGTGGCAAGGCACCTCCCTGCTCTAGGCTGTGTTTTCACCTACCAGCTAGACAATGATGCCCATATTGTGGGGTTCTGGAGAAGGCTGGGCAAACCAGACCAAAGAGGCTGGAGCCCACAGGACCTCCGAGCCCAGATGAGGGCAGACATTCTCCCAGCCAGGTCTTCCCAAAGGTTTCATTTTGTGGGAACTTGGCACAAAATCCCTAAACTCCCCTCATCCACCACAGGCCTCCTTCCTGCTGTGACAGCCAGGTGCTGCTCCCCTGGGCCTCAGTGTGCACATCTGTGGCTGACGGGTGGCTCTGTGTGGAAGAGCTAGGTGCTGCCTGTGATGGACCTGGACGGCCCCTGGACACAGGGGACTGACTCCAGGGAGTAACACACTCAACAAGAAAAGCAGAGTTTCTTCCTGGCACGTTCTCAGCTTCCTTCCTTCTGACTTGATCTTACAGGAAGTAGGTACAAAGTAAAGTCAGGAGCTGTGCAAGGCATGAGTATGGGTTTGGCATTCAGTCCCCATGTCTGCTCCAGCCCTAAGGACAACTGGGAGGAGTGGCCGAACCAGCTCTGGAGCCACAGGCCTAGGGGCACGTCCCAGCCATAGTTGTCTTGTCGCTGTGTGACTACACTAGTACCCAGCCTCTCTGAACCTGTCTCCACGTGTGTCTGTCCAATGATAACATGAAAGTAGATGGTCTGTCGTGGCTTGAGACCCGGCCACAGTCCAGCGCCCCTTGTCTTCCTCCGACAGCTGTGGAGTGGCTTCTGCTCAGCAACCCCAGTACCTGGCAGGGAGTGGTAACCCTCAAGAGGGTGCTGAGACCCTGCCTTTGAGACCTTCCCAGGAGGGAGGGAAGGAGGACAGAGGGCAAAAAGCGTGACATTACTGAGGCTGAAGGAGCCAGTTGAACCCTGGGCTGATGTGGACTAGGGAGCCCAAGAAAGCTGTCCATCACAGGGGTAAGACATGTGGAAAAGTGCCAGGTCTGGGAGGAGATGTCATTGGGGCTTCTGGGGATGGAGAGGAGTAGGGGTACTGGTGCGGGTGGTGAGAAAGCAGCACTGGGGCAGGAGGGAGTATCAGGCTGCCAGGCAGGGCTTTGGGCAGCGTCTCTCCATCTTAGCCCATGCAAGTTGGCAGGTCCCTGCCACTCCTCGGCCTCTCCTCACTGGGCAGGGAGCAGCAGGCAAGAGTTGTGGGCTGCCCCAGTGCAGTCTTCCTCCATGGGACTGCAGACGGAAGGTAGACGGTGCCAGGACCATAGCCTTGTGTTCTGGAGCGAGGCTCTCCTTTTCTGAGCCCATTCCTCATCTGCTGGGTGGGCATAGCACCCCCTTCCAGGCACAGCAGCCCTCTCTGAGTCTGCGAAGCTGCACACGTCCTGGGGACACGGAGGCTGGGGAGAGCAGGAGGAGGCCTGCTTGGCGTCCACACAGTCCTCTCCTACTCCCAGCCCTCAGGCCCCCTGGAAAATGAGGTCCCTTCCAGTTTAAAGTGTACTGGGGGACTCCCCGTGGCATCTCTGTCCTGCCTTCCCCCTTGAGGATGTTACTCCAAAGAACAGCTCCACTCCGGTGTGGCAGTGTCCCACACACACATCCATGCCTCTGCGGACCACAGGGCACTATGGAGCACAACTCCAGGGGGCGCCGTTCACCTAGGCACCGCGCGGAGGGCTAAGCCCCCATTCGCAGCTGACCGCAATCATCTCGGCCCGCTGCCTCTGGCTGCCCCGACCAGACCTACAGGTTCCCGCAGTGAGGGCTGCGCCTTTAGCCCGCGGCTGGTCCGCAACTCACCGGCCGGGCCAGGGAACCCGCGAGGATTGGCCGGCAAAAGTCAGTTGCGCTGCTGGGCCCGCTTCCAGGCGAACGCCGGCGCCCCGTCCGGCTCTGCCCGCCCCGCCCCGGCCCGCCGTGAGCGAGCGAGCCTCCGCGGCCATGGCCCGGCGCCCGCCCCAGCTCCACTGCACAGATGCCACGGCGGAGCCGGCGGGTAGGAACTCTGCGGGCGCTGGGGCTGCGCGGCCGCCCTGCCGCCTCTGCTTGCCTGGCTCTCTGCTTTCCTCCGCTTCTGCTCAGTCCTCCCCGGGTGGGCCCGGGCAGCCGCCCCCACCCCCGGCCCGCCAGGCGCAGCAGGAAGCCCGCGGGCCTTGGTTTCCCCGGGGCCCCTGCAGAGGAAGTGGCGGGCGGCGGGGTGCTGCGGCCCGG
>NW_003852687.1:854428-874587 GCF_000181295.1 Otolemur garnettii
GCCCGACACGCGCGGGGGTGTGCGCCGTGCGAAAGCGAAAGCCAAAGCCGTCCGCGGGAGCAACTTCGCGGCGGAAGGCGCCGATGAGGAGCTGCGGCACGCCGCTCCCGGGGATGGTGAGCGGGTTGCCCGGCCGGGTGGGCAGCGGCGCCCGGGCTCGGTGCTTCCCTAGCTATAAATAGCCGCTGTGCGGGGGCGGGAAGATGGTGCCAGAGCTTTGTGAACGCTGGCCGGCTCTGAGCTCTGCAATGGACCCGGACCTTGCCCCACACCAAGTGGGAGGAGGGGTGCTGTTGGAGAGTGGGGGAGCGTCGTATGGGGGGCGGCCCAGGGAGGTGGGGCTGGCTATCACGGAGTTGGCAGCCCGGCGCTCCCCTCCACTTGGTTGTTTGTCGTTTCTGCTTTTCCCGGGAGGGGGGAGGGGAGGGGCAGCCCGGCAGTTCTGGGGACCTAGTGCGCGGTGTCCCATTTGGCAGGAAAGGCTGGAAAGGAGTAGGCGCAGCTGCAGGGAAATTGCAGGCTTCCCCAGCCCTGCCTGCGTCAGGGACTCATTACCTGTGGATGGCGCGGGGAATCCCTTGCCTTGGGTAGTCAGCCTGAACAGCCTGGACCGCATGGGTGAGGGCAGGCTGGGAGGGCGCCCCTGGTGGCCTTTGCACAACCCTGTGGCCGGAGAGGCCGGCCCTGATGGATTTGTGATGGAAGCTGCGGGAACTTCCTGCCTCCAGGAGTGTTCAACCTTATCTGCCCCTGGGGTCTCCTTCCCCCAACCTTAGGCCCCCAGCAGGAAGGCTGCTCGGGGGCACCAGGAAGGTAGGGAGCTGCAGCCTGAAAATTCAGTGCTGTGTCTAAGCACCTCAGGACTGGGAGTGGGGTGGGGTTTGGAAAGGGTGCTGCCCAGCTGGCCCACCTCTGCTTGTGATGCTGATCTTTCCTTGGGGACAACCGAGGTGGAGTGCAAAGACCCTGTTAGGCTGAGTTCTGTAGTCTCTTGCTGCTGCCTGTGTGCCCTGGAATAAGTCTCTCCCCCCTAACAAGGCATGACTGAATCTATGTTGGGGGAGCTGGGCAGGGGCTCCTGTGACTGCTGCTAAACCCATGAGAAGACAGCCAAGTGCATCCTTGTGGACCTTGCCCTACCCCTCCCCTTTTTTCTGCAAGTGATCTTGCCGTTTGAGTGGCTTACATCAGTTTGTGGATGACAGGTGTCTCTCCCCAAGACAGTGGCAGATTCTGGTATTTTTCCCACAGCTGCTTCTGACCTCAGGGCCTACAGTCCAGATTCCATCCTATTCCTGGCTCAGCCTGGGTTGGGCACTAACACTAAGGCTGTTCTGGAACCAGGAGGAAGTTTTTGTGTTTGGGGGGGGGGGGGCTAACCTCATGCCCCAGCAGCCCTCTCTGCTGAGAGGCTCCGTTACCATTTCTAGTGCAGGCACCACTCTGCAGCTGGCCCTCAGATCACACCAGCCTGCCCCCACACCCTATGCCTGCTGCTTGCTCGGGAATGGGATGCCAGCAGGCTCCCCACCCTTGTCTCTTCTGAATACTGAGTCACCGCTGCGCCCATGCCATGGGGAGTGCTGGAGAATCCCTGTAGCAGGGGAATGGGTTCCCCCTTGTGTGCTGGTAGCACTGTGTTTTCTGTGAACAGGGCTGGCAGAGCTGATCTGCTCTGGGAAGCATCTCTTGCCATCATCCATGGGCGGGTACAGCTGGCTTAGGGCTGGGAGGGCCCAGGGAGACAGGGCACTCACCCATTGTTAGCTCAGACACCAGCCCTGCCTCCAGGAGACCAGCCTGCTGTCACCTGCCCTCCTCTTGGTCCCTTCTGTGTGATCCATCCCAAGGAAAAGATGCCTTATGGAGGAGGCTATTCAGCTTGTCATTCTTCATAGTAACCCTGAACACTCAGACCCAGATGCCTTGTAGTAGCTCACTTCACTATAGGGCAGAGTGCTCTGTGGTCAATTTAAAGCAGGTATCCTCAAACTACAGCCAACGGGCCACATGCAGCCCGCCTAGGATATTTATCCAGTCCGCTGGGTGTTTTTGCTGCCACTGCCTATCCTGCTTAACAGCTGACTCATCCCAGGGCCCGCAGTCCAGCCCTCCAACAGTCTGGGGGACAGTGAACTGGCCCCCTGTTTAAAAAGTTTGAGGACCCCTGATTTAAAGGATATGTTTTTAATAATGTAGGGAAATAACATGCGCTCCATTTGCTGAGTTAAAAGGATTGAAGATCACACACTTCTCTGCTGGGGACGCCCTGTGAGGGTGTAGATATTGAGGGAGCTGCTGTTGCACCTGCTTGGCTGCTGTTTCCTCACGTGCTTGCTCACTCGCGCGCTGCAGAGGTTGTTTCTCTGACTCCTGCTCCAGCTCCATCCTGGCTCTCTGAACACCCCCAAGGTCCTTGATTTCTTAGCTCATTGCTTCATGCCCCAGCATTTCTTCTGTCCCCTCACCCTAGATCGCTAAGGGCCTGCTCAGGGCTGTCCCAGGGGTGTGGCTCTGGGAGCACATGGAGGGCAGAGGGCAGAGGGCAGTGAGCTGCTTTCCTTGCCCTTGTGAGACTCACTCAGAGCCCCTCTCTAAGGCTGCGCTAAAGTTGAAGGGGTGTGGAGGCCAGAGTTTGTTTTTGACCTGGAACACTTGTTTTCAGGACAGTCAGCAGGCAGCATACTCAGACTCTTTGGAGTTGGACAGCCCAGGGAACCTAGAGAGGAGAGAGTCTACTGTGTGACACGGTGGCCACCCACTCCGTCAGGCCAAGTGCCCCAGGCCTCCCTAGATTGGTGTGCACACCTCATTGCCTGTCCCCCTCAGTACCAATGCACAGTGCCCAGGCAGCTCCTTCCTGGCCTTTCTAGGTGCTTCCAGGGGTGGTAACCCACACACACACACTTGAGCCCCACCTAGTATCCCACCTGAGAATGGCCCCAAGAATGGCAGAGTGGGGAGGGAGTTACATCTGAGATCTGTGTGTGGCAGCTAGAGGAGGCCAGCAGAGCCCTGGGAGGACCAAAGACCTGCAACAGTGACCCAGGGGACTTAATTATGATGTTCTAAGGTACCTGCAGTGCTAGCAGAAGACAGTGGCCACCCTATCCGTGGGCAGTGTTCCAGTCCTAGCCTGCCCCTGGGCATCCCCAGGTGTTAAAAGGTGTTTGGCTCACCAGTGAGGTTGTGATAGGGCATCACTGCATTCTCCCTGCCTACATTTTTATGTCTGTAAAAGAGAAGTCACGCTGCTTAGCTTCTTGTTCTTCTGTATTAAGCAAGAGCATGGGGAAGGTCCAAGGTGGGGAGACTGGCCCCTACATCTTGATCCCACTTTGAGATCACCAGGCAGCCTCAGGCAGGTGGTCTGAACTCTGTTTCCCTCTCTAGAAATGGAGGGCGTTGATTACACACTTGTATGAACCTCTGAGTCTCGACTCGCCCCATGCCTGAGCCCTGTCCACTCTGACAAGACCATGCTGCTAGTCTGAGTGTGATTCAGACTGATCTGTACCTCTTGCCCCTTCCCCCTTCTTTCCTGCTCTGGTATTTGTAGAAGCACTTGTTTTCCTGGGGAGCCTTTGCCTGTACCCTCAGAGTGGAGGAAGCTCTAAAGAAGCCATAACTGAAAAGTGGGGTCTACAAAGGTGACAGACAGGGCTGGGAGCCCTTGGCCACGGGAGTCGCAGAATAGCCTTGGACTGTGCTATTCAAAATGACCTGAGTAATGGCCCAGCAGCAGGCAGTGGGGTTTACTTGAAAACCAGAACTGTGTTTGAATCTGTGGCTTCAGGCTATTGAGCTCAGCGTTGGCCTTGGCAGCGCCCCACCACCTCCACTTCCTAGGTCTTAGCTGCCCTAGGAAAGTGTGTGGGCCCCCTGACCAACAGTGCTGTGCCTTCCCTCTGTGGCTCCCAGCCTCACCCACAGTGAGACCCAGCTCTGGAGCACACCCCATCTCAAGGCTGCAGGCTGGGTTTAGTCACTTCTGTCAAGCACTCAGCCCAGAGTCTGGGGCTCCATAAATTATTCAGATTACTATAGTCAGTCTCGGTGACCTTATCTGCCAGTGAGGAGCCGAGACCACTCTGAAGGTTGGGGCATGGCTAAGATGCTTAGGATAAATATGTGGCACAGAGGAAGAGCTGGAGCACAGTCCTGGTGTCTTTAAGTGCTCTGAGTCTGCGGTTGGGTGCACCCCACTGCCTGCAGCTCCCTAAGCATTATCCCAGCATCACTGGCCATCAGGGAACCCGGCCCTGGCAACACCAGGACCCAGGAGTTGAGTGGGACAAACCCAAAAACAGCAAGTGTACCTGCAGAGCTGGGAGAATTAGGGTGGGTCTAGAGCAGCAGGACCAGGGACCAGACGAGAGTGAGAAGGGGGCCGTAGGAGGACAAGCCTCAGCCCAATGCTCCGTGGGGGGTCCCTGCCGCACCCAGGCTCCCATTCCCACCCCTAGCCCTTGCCGGTCTGTGATCCTGCTTTGTCCTTTTCCTCAGGTGCCGTGGGGCCATCAGTCCCAGGGCCACACCTGCCCTCAACCAGCCCCCTTTCAGCACTGTTACCTGCACCCTTCTTCCCCCATACACAGTGATGCCCCAACCCACACATGTATCCTTGGAGATGCAAATGGTGGGGCCTCTGCTGCCACAGGTAGAGCTTGGCCATGCTCCTTCCTCCTGTGTGAGGTTGGATAAGAAAGGCCAGATGAAGCAGGTGCCTTCCCCTGCCTGGCGCCTGTCTCTCCACCCTCAGAGGCTGTCCCTTGTGGTTCTGGATGCAAACACAAGCCCAGCTCTCCCTGGCTCAGGCAGAAGGTAGAGTAGTTGGCTTGCTTACCACCATCCTGGCTCACAACTCTGCCTGGTGACCTCACTTTCTCAGGCCAGCTGTCCTTGGAGGCCACCCTCATGGCCACAGGAACCCCCCTGTTGCTTATGTCCATCTGTTCACAGCCCCATGCTACAGAGAAAAGGGAGTGTCCCCAAGGACTCCTGTTAGAAAGGGATAGCTGATCTCCTGGCCAATTCTCATGATAGGTAGGTAAGTCTTGGGCCCAGCCAGGAACACCAAGGTCCCAACCCCTAGGGGTGGTGAGGGGCAGGGGGACAGAGTACAGAAGAAGGAGTGAGAAGTGCCCCCCTACACTGGGGTGTCTGAATGAATAAAGGGTGACCCTGCCCAGGAAGCATGCTCTTCAGCACCACCATTGTTAGGGAAAGGCAAACAAGAAGCCAAAAGGAAGCCAGAGAAACCAGAGCGTGTGCAGATACGAAACTCTGTCTCCCAAGCCTCTGGGGGCTGGTGGGAAGTTCTGAGAGTCACCATGGTGTGGAGGTGCCAAGCAGGCAGTGGCATCTGTAGTCCCCTTCTGGTTTCCCACAGACTTGCTGCCTGATTTGTTTGGTCTCCCATCCCCTCTAAAATCAGTGGCATTATGTTACAAGGGGAAGCAGGAGGGAGCCAGGGCTCCAAAGCACCACTGGGTATGTGCTGCACCAGATGTCTCCTCGTGGGCGTGTCTGTCAGCATCCCGAGCTCCAGGAGCCTCAAGATGAGAAGGCCCTTCAGCAGAGAGTGAATGGAAACCCCAGGAGAGGGGCATCTGCCTGCCCTGGCTTCTGTTGGGAAGCAGCCGTCTTTAACAGTTTCAAAAGGAGAGGCAGATAGCTTGGCTAGCACAGCACAGCCTCCTCTGGAGCAGAGTGCTGTGGATGTTTCTAGATGTTCCAAGTGGGGCTTGGGATGAACCTAGGGCTTTTTCACTACCCATCTCCTGGGAGATATTACAAGCAGTTGACAGCTTCTGGCCACTTTCAGCTCCACGTGGGGCTAGCAGTACCAGGCCATTCGTGCCCTCCCAGAGGCTGTCCCTGCACCTACTTGCGGTGACCACATTGTGGGTCCTCCAGAGGTTGTCTCCACGTGCTCGTTGGCTGGCTTGGGCACATCCTCCCATCCCACCCAGCCTCCAGAGTACACAAGTGTACTGTCTGAACTGGGGGAGAGGGGCTTGGAATTCCCCTCTGCAGGGGCCCTGCCAACATGCCTCACCATCCGCCAAGTTCACTGTGCCTGTCTGGCCCACCCTGCAGAGGCCAGGCATGATCTCTAGCAGGCCCATCTCATCCCCTTTTTCCATGGGAGAGAGGGAAGCCAGCTCTTGCCTGACCAGGAGCTTGTCCAGGTCAGCCTGTGTTCACCAGGCACTGCTCCCTACTGCGTTGTTACAGCCTTGTAGTAATTGCCTCACATGGCGTAGCCCAGGCCTCTCAAGAACATTCTGTTCGCTGTAAGCAGAATTGTCTCCCACCTACCCTGTACAACTGAATGTAGATCTCCAGGGTGAGAGGCCAACAGGAAGATCAGAGAGCTAAGATTCCCCAGAGGTTTCTGCAAAGCCTTCTAGGAGGCAGAAAATCCTTCTTAAGCTGGGCACTTCATATGCTCTGCCAGCTCTGTGTAAAGGCCCTGTGGACCCTGAGCTGCAGCAGATACCACTCCCAGGGACCCACTGCCAGTCACAAACCCTCCCCCACCTTCGGAGGGACTTGCCTTGAGTGGTCTTGGAAAGAGTCAGAGGAGAGTGGCAAGCCAGGAGGGCTTCCAAGAGGAGGTGCACTACAACTGGGCAAAGGAGGTGGGGAGGGCATCAGCAAAGGCTGCCGCAAGGCATGGGATTCATGACCTGTGTCGGACCAAAGGGTGTGAGGGCAGTGAGTACCTGGAGTGAGAGAGGAGGAGTGGGAGGGGCAGCCAGCCCTGACTGCAGCCTTCCAGGAGGGCTTCCAGCATGGCGAGAAGAAAGGGCCTTTGATGATGATTAGCCAAAGGTGAAACAAGCCACCTCGAAAAATGGCAAGCCCCCTAGATGTTCAGCAGAGGGGGGCATCTACCTGGCACAGTGCTGGCAGATAGGCATTGGGTCCCTGGCGCCGAGTATCTGGGAGTCTCTTGAGGCGGTGGCATGGTGCCAGGCCCCTGTGACCCTGTCTCTATTGTCTCTCCTCGCCAACTGGCCACACTTGCTGGAGGAGCAGGGCTGCTTCCTTTGGCTTCTGGGCAGTCATCATACTCAAACCCACCTCCACTGCAGCTTGGAGGGGCAAATGTGGTTCTTTTATCCATCTTTCCCTGATAGCTACACAAAAAGCATGGGAGGACTTCCCTACCCCAGGTGCTTGTAAGGGTCTGGCCTCTAGTTTGGGGGTACACTAGAAGAGAAATCCTGCATCTGGCCTTCCAAGTCTTTATAGCAGTGGTTCTCAACCTTCCTAATGCCGCAGTGTATTTTCATTGTTACAAAGGGGTCGCGACTCACAGGTTGAGAACCGCTTCTTTAGAAGTTCTGCAGGGCTAATGGGGGTATTCAGTAAACTCTAGGGGCCCTCTGTATCTGAGGTCCGCTCTGCAGCATAGCTGTGCAAGGCTCAGTTGGGACCCTGTGAGGGACACTGTAGCATCTATGAAGCCCAGCCCTTCCCCTGGTAGGCTGTAGGGATAGTACTTTCCCAGCCACTGCTGTCACACCTGGGCCATTTGGGGCAGGAATTTTTCCAGGGTGTCAGTTATAGGGGTCCACCCATGGTCTACTGGCTTGTTCCAGAGCCTCCTTAGCATCCACGTCACTCATTCCAATGGTCATTCATGCCTTTCCCACACCTTTACTGGACCCTGAATACGTGTCTGAGACCATGCTGTTCACTAGGACACAACAGGGAACCAGACCCTGAAGCTGGCAGCAGAGAGAGGGTGCCCAGGGCTGCAGCAGGTTCAGCCAGACTGAGGGAGAGGAAGGGGCTCCCAGAGCCAGCCCTGCCCTGGTTCAGCCTTCACAGAGGAGTGGAGCTGCAGTGATTTCTCTGAGCAGAGGTGGGCCCCATGCCATCGCCTTCCTGCAGCCCCCTTTTGACCCAGCAGCTCCGTTTCTAGGAAGTGGTCCCACAGAAGGGTCAGCTCCCTGGCAGAGAGGCGGGAGCACTAAGTTCCTTGGTGTCTGTCTTAATGTGTGATCAGGCTCAAATTACACAGCCACACTTAGTGGGAGGCTGTGGAGCAGTGGCTGTGTCATCTAGATCAGGGCAGAGTGGGAAGCACTGTCTCTGCCTTGGGACAGTGAGAGGTGTCCAGGAAGCCCCTGGTTGCTTCTGGCACTGTGGCAGTTTTCAGGGAACCCGAGGCAAGGGTGTCCCTAAGGCTTTGGCCACAGCAGCCTCCCTCACACATCTGCCCCCCACCCCCACCCCACAGGGCATCTGGCGGATCCCCGTGGATGAGATCGACCGGCCAGGCAGCTTCGCCTGGCATATGAACCGCTCCATCGTGCTGCTGCTTAAGGTGCTGGCCCAGCTGCGGGACCACAGCACACTGCTCAAGGTGTCCTCCATGCTGCAGCGAACCCCAGACCAGGGCAAGTGAGTGCTGCCACCCTGGGCACAGCCCCCACAGTCCTGGAATACTAGGGAGTCTTTACTGTGTCCCAGCCAGAAGGCCCGCTGGTTGGGAGCCCAGAGCAGCACTTCTCTTTCTTCAGGGTTCTCTCTGTTCCAGTGTCAAGAGCTCACACAGCCCCCCTGCCCCCGGCCCCCTGGGACAGATAGAGCTTCCCCATTGATCCAATTACCTGTCAAGATCTTGAGGACCCAGCCTGGCCTTCCCTCCTGCTTTCCCCTGCTTGGGCTTTCGGAGGTACCACCAGGTCACAGGGGAAAGAGATGTTCAAGCAGTAGCCGTGGTACTGCCAGACAAAGGCCAGTGACAGAGGGTCTGGGTCTCAGGGGTAAGCGGGGTCCTTCTGCCAGAAAGGGTGGGATGGACAGCACATCAGGGCATCGCTATAACTGCCATTGACAGGGAAGGATCCCTGGAGAGATTCAGCTCGGACACAGACTAACCGCCTGTGCCTGTACTGCCTCACTGAGCTCAGGGCACATTGGAGGCCTCCCCACCTCCCCCCCAAGCCTGCTGAGTGTGGAGGGTACTCAAGGGAGGCTTCATGCACCCCAGCAGGTAGAACAAGGGAGAAACAGGCATTCTCAGGGCAGCGACAGAGCACAGGGCACCATCCCACAGTGCTGTGTGGTGCCTGACACTCTGCTGTCCTCTCTGGCCACCCCATATGACTGCAGGAAGTATCTGCGAGATGCTGACCGCCAGGTTCTGGCACAGAGGGCCTTCATCCTCACTGTGAAGGTGCTGGAGGACACACTGAGCGAGCTCGCAGAGGTACCCAGCGCTGCTCCACAGCCCATGCCTGCGCCCCCAGGCCCTTCCCAGGTGCTGGCCCTCACCCCGCCCTTGTCCCTGTGTCCACCTCTGGGAAGGAGCTGCCATCCTCCCTCTGCCCAGGCAGGGGAGACAGAAATGGCACTGACCATACAGTACACAGTCGGGCACTGACGTGCTTGCTAAGGAGCAAGAGCCACCGTGACCTTCCACGGGCCTGAGCTCTTGAGCAGCGCGTCCCACCCCAGGTGTTGTCCCGAGCCTGAGCCCTCCCCCTGGCATGCTGACCCAGGCCTGTGAGAGCCCGGTGTGCACTGTCCCTTCCTTTCCTCAGAAGTGGGTACAGAAGAGCCTGTTTCACAGCTGTCACCTCAAGGCCCGGGGGGCTAAGTCACTGGCCTGGCGACTCCAGAGCTTGTGCCAATGGGGCCCCTGTGGCTTGGTACAGGGGCTCAGGACAGCACCCTAAACCTGGGGAGGGAGGGGTCCTCGCCAACTCCCACCCAGGTCTCATGCACTGGGGCCAAGAAGACTTGGCTGTGTAGCAAGCACACTTGGTGGTCCTGGGCAGGTCCCCTTCTCATAGAACACCCAGAGCTGCCCCAACGCTCACATCTGGGGGCAACGGAAGTACAGAGGGGTCCCCAGGCAGGTCTCCAGGTCAAGCGTCCCCCTCCATAGCCCTGCCAGCTAGCAGGTGTCCAGAGCCAGATTGATGTTAGGTAGGAGAGGCCAGGGTGGGCACACCAAAGGCATGGAGGTAGAGATACCAAAGATATGGTCTTATCTTTTGTTTCCTCACAGGGGTCAGAACGCTCTAAGGCCTGTGTCCTCCCAGTAGCCAGGATGACCACCGATGTCTCACACAAGGCCAGTCCCGAGGATGGCCAGGAGGGCCTTCCTCAACCCAAGAAGCCCCCTCTGGCTGATAACTCAGTGCCAGGGCCTGAGCCAGGGGGAAAAGTGGGTCCCATCAGTCACCGGCCTGTGGCCATGGACGCAGGAGATAGTGTAGACCAAGGCAAGGAGTGGAAGGACAAGGAAAGACCCCGGGCTGGGCCCACCGAGCCCATGGACACAGGTGAGGCTGCTGGTCGCCACTCAGACTTGGAGCAGACACCACCCCTGCTGCCAGGCCAACCGCCAAGGGACCGGGGCCCTGAGAGCCGGCCCACTGAGCTGTCTCTGGAGGAGCTGAGCATTAGTGCCCGGCAGCAGCCCACCCCGCTCCCCCCAGTCCAGCCAGCCTCTGTCCCCACTGCTGCCACCACCACAGGGGCCAGGGGTGGCCACCCTGAAGAGCCACCTCCACGGCACAGCCGCAAGAGGAAGCTCCTGGAGGACACAGAGCTGGGCAAGACACTCTTGCTGGATGCCTACCGCGTGTGGCAGCAGGGCCAGAAGGGTGTGGCCCACGACCTGGGCCGCGTGGAGAGGATCATGTCTGAGACCTACATGCTCATCAAGCAGGTGAGTGGTGCCTGGAGGCCCTGCCCTCACTGTTCTGTTCTCAGGGCAGTCAGCTCAGGCTGCTCACACCTGCCAGGCCTGCCCTTGGGGTGGGTTTTAGGCATTTCCACCCTAGCACCACTATTCACATTCTGCAGTGAGCTCCCCAAAGTCTACATTTAACCTGAAAAGGAGCAAGACCACATTGCAAAACTTTATCAAATCCAGCGCAACAAGCCAGGACCTCATCCCGCTGCTGTACTGGACCCACAGGCACAGCTTGGGGCACTTCTTTTAAGGCAGAGCCTCACTATGTCACCCTCAGTAGAGTGCTGTGGAGTCACAGCTCACAGCAACCTCAAACTCTTGGGCTTAAGAGATTCTTTTGCCTTAGCCTCCCAAGTGCTGGGACTACAGGGGCCCATCACAATGCCTACCTATTTCTTTTTTTTGTAGATGTCATTGTTTAGCAGGCCTAGGCTGGACTTGAACCCGCCAGCCCTGGTGTATGTGGCTGACGCTGAGCCTGCCTGCCTTTTTAAAAATTTTATTTTAGGCTCAGCACCTATAGCTCAAGCGGCTAAGGTGCCAGCCACATAAACCAGAGATGGCGGATTCAAATCCAGCCTAGGCCTGCCAAACAACAATGACAACTATGACCAGAAAATAGCTGGGCATTGTGGTGGGCATCTGTAGTCCCAGCTACTTGGGAGGCTGAGGCAAGAGAATCGCTTGAGCCCAAGAGTTACAGGTTGCTATGAGCCGTGACACCATGGCACTCTACCCAAGGTAACAAAGTAAGACTTGATCTCAAAAAAAATTTGATTATCGAGCACACACCTTTTTCTCTGTTTAAATTTATTCCCATAGGAGGAATCCCCACAACTTCCATAACTCTCAAATGGGATGACCATCCTGAGATACTGCCATGTCATTGCAGCCCCACTTAGAGACTGCCATCCAGTGATGACTTTCATGTGTCTTTGTTGCTAATTCCTTAGAAAAACTCCCAGTGCCACCTTCTTTGCTGGTGGGAAGGGTCCTTTTCCTGCCATGCTCGCTCCCCTGGCCTTGCCCAGCAGGGTGCCTCCCTCCCTCTACCTGCTGCTCAACTAGAGTAACCCACGTGCCTTCCCAGTCTCATATCACCCTTGGGTTCTCGGTTACCCAAGACACACTTGGCATAGCATAGATGGTCCCCATCAGGCCTAGGATTCCAAAAGGCTCCTCCCACTCTGATACAGCCCTCTATCCTACCCACTTCTGGGACAGGTTTGAGCACAGAAGAGCCCCCTCATCCCCCAGCAGCTGGGCCTCAGCCAAATTTGAAGGCTTGCTTGGGGCTCTGAGTCCTTGAAATGAGTGTGATGAGTGTGGCATGGCTACCTGAGTCCAGAGGGGTGGCTGGATGCAGTCCTGGCACCAGTACCTGGTGCTGTGGGAGCTCGGCCTGCACCCTCACCCAGGCCGTGGATGGGCACCTGCCCCTGTTTCCTAGGCAAGGCCGGGGGTCTCGGTGTAGTCAGCAGTGGGCACTCCTCATGGGAGGCTGGGGTGGAGGCAGGCACCAGAGCCACATGCTCTGGGCTGGTGTGTGCCTCCTGCAGACAGGGCTGGGATGAGGCAGCCCCTGTGGCCTGGGTCCCCTGACTGCAGGCATCTTGTTGCTCAGGTGGATGAGGATGCTGCACTGGAGCAGGCTGTGAAATTCTGTCAGGTCCACCTCGGGGCTGCTGCCCAGAGACAGGTAAGCCAGGTCCGGGTTGTGCCAGCCTCATCTAATGGGACCTGCCCCACTTCTCACCTTGGGATGCAGGTGAAGGACAAGGACACACCTGGGACTGCTCCTATGGTCAGCTGTGGGCCAAGGGTGATGGGCAGGAGTAGGCTGCACCCTGGGCCCACAGGGAGCACCCTGACTCAGACATGCGTGTAGGACCTGAGGGGTCTTCTTGCCTCAGCTCCCTTTTCCCTAAGTCAGGAAGGTGGCCCCTAGCACCTGACCTCCCTGGAAAGGTGGTTCTATTTGGGACAGAAGTGCAGGGAAGTAATGGTAGAGCCAGACTAATTAGGGGCAAAGTGGCTGAGGGCTAGGGGGCAAGGCAGAGACAGCCTGAACAGGGGCCCATGAAGGGGAGGGTGTTGGGGGGGGGCAGGGGCTCATCCTGAGAGGGTGGGTGGGAGTCCTGGGTTTATGGAACAGGGGAAGGAGCGTGGTGACAGTGGCACTCTTGGGTGGTGCAGAGGCCAGGCCAGGGTTGAAGGGTCCAGAAGATGGTGGCAAGAGTGGGTGGTAGCACAGTAGCAAGCAGACCCCTCCTGGGGTACACCTAGTACAGCCCAAGCTGGGGTTGAAGTTGGGCCTGTGTTGGGTCTGAAACTCTTTCAAGGGAGACAGTAGGAAGTTAGAGGCTCCCACCTGGTGTAGTTGCCCCTGAAGCCATGGAGGCCGGGAGAGGGCACAGGCAGGGCTGAGCACAGATGCAGAAGGGAGATTGGAGACAGGTCAGAACAGTGTCCAGGAAGGAAAGTGTTTCCAGGCACCAGCCAGCCAGCAGGGCCACGGCAGCAAAGATGGGGCCCTGGACCAGGGCTGGGGCTGAAAGAGATGAGTCTCCATGGAAGAGGCCCTGCTCAAGGGCAGGCCAGTGGGCGGGTCTGGCTATAGGGATGGGTCCAGATGACTGAGGAGGTTCAAGGACTAGAGCAGAGCTCAGTGGGAGGGTGTGTGGAGAGGAGTGCACATGGTGGTCAGAGAACAATGGCACCTGCCTAAAGCAAAAGCCTCCAGGTGTGCATATGGGGTGGCTCGCCATGTGAGTATCTACAGCCTCTTGTCTAAAGAGTGGCCTGACCATTCCAGGAGGACTTGTCCCCCATCTGCTGACTGGTGGCCACCCTGGGTCTAGACAAGCTTCCTGTGAGGGAAGTGGGGCATCAGCACCACCCCTGCCTGGGCTCTAGATCTGAGAAAGCCAAGGGGTCCAACTTTGACCCAGCAGGCTGTGGGCCGGACAGGGGACACTGAGGGGAGTAGCTGGGCCTACTGCCCCAGCTGGGGCCAGACTCCTTGACAGGACATGCCCAACCACTTCAGTTGCCAAAATAGCCAGAGTTTACCTCGAAGCTGTCGTGGCCTCCCTGCTCCATTGGGACAAGAGGGACTTCGAGGGCTCCAGAGCAAGGCTCCAGTCCAGGCCTGCTAGGGGAACCCCCTGTCTCCTCCCCTGGCCCAAGGGAGGAGGTAGACATTTGAGTGGTGACCAGGAAAGCGGAGGGCTATTTCTGTAAAATGACAAGCCCACTCAGGAAGTCTCCCAAACCTACCCCTTCTTTAGCCTGAGAAAAAAGGGGTGTTCAGCTGGCAGGGCCAAGGACAGGAAAGAGTCCTCTTTACTGAGCCCACAGAGGAGCTGAGGCACACACCTCAAGTTCCATGAGTGGCCAGGCAGAAGTTTCTGTCGGCAATGCTCAAAAGACACAGAGTGGGTCACAGGAGTAGCCTGAGCCAGGGACCCAAGTCCTGACCTTTGGGTCTCCTGCTGGGTGACATCAGGCTAACCCCAGCAGTCCCCTCCTGGGGTGTGAGAGGGTGTGGGGAGAGGTGACTGTGGTGTCTTCCCCAAGTTCCTCTCACTATGATTCCCACCTACAGCTCCTACCTTGGACCTGAGAAGGTGCTCTGTGTCCCGCTGTGCTCCTCCAGTCCTGGTTCTCCCCATTGCCCCATCCATCTCAGTGTGGGTGGAGGAAGCAGGGCACCACCTCAGGGCCCCCAACAGGTCTACCCCACCCATTACCCCAACCCCACAGGACCCTACACCCAACCAGAAGCCATCCCAGGGAGGCAGGTGGGACAGTCACAGCCATCATTGACCCTCACTGGGGAGAAGACCATGGCCATCAGAGCCCACTCCTCCTGCCCCTTGGGGCATTTCCATTTTGCTTGAAGCATGTCCCAGTTGCCATGGCAGCCTGGTGCACGCCTGGAGGGTACTCTGGACATAATGAGCAGCCCGGGGCTGTCACTCACAGCTGAAGCTCACCCCTGAGTGAGGACAGGGCACAGCACTCATGTTGCCCTGGCACGTCGGCTCACACTGCCACCTGGGCTGCAGTAACACTACTGGTACCACCAGGGGCCCATGGGGCCAGAGAGACAGATCTGTCCTCCCACCCCACCAGAGCCCTGGCTTGGGCTCATCCCAGACACCCTTGGTGTGAATGCCTTAGTGCCCGTCCTTACCATGTACAGCTGGGGACAGGGCATTTCACGCAAAGCAAATGTCAGGGCTCGACGCCTATAGCTCAACCAGCTAAGGCGCCAGCCACGTACACCTAAGGTGGCGGGTTCGAATCCCCAGCCCGGACCCGCCAAACAACAATGACGGCTGCAACCAAAAAATAGCCGGGCGTTGTGGCGGGCGCCTGTGGTCCCAGCTACTTGGGAGGCGGAGGCAGGAGACTCGCTTGAGCCCAGGAGCTGGAGGTTGCTGTGAGCTGTAATGCCACGGCACTCTGCCCAGGGGGACAGCTTGAGGCTCTGTGTCACAAAAAAAAAATAAAAAAAATTAAAAAAAAAGCAAATGTCAGAAAAGATGGTCATCGCTGGAAGAAAACTACCTCAGAACTACCAGGGTACCCACCAGCAGGTGTGACACTCGATAGCCCTGTAACAGGCTGGCTCAGACAGTACAGTGGGTCTGGTGCTGGTGATGGGCTGGGGGCTCTGCTAACACACAGAGGCCCAGCCCTCTGCTCAGCTGTCGAGGCCACCTTGGGGGTGCCCTGCTCACCTGGCCTGGAGACTGGCTGTCAGGGCACATCTATCCCACGAGGACTGGGCTGGATGTGAGGCTCAGGAATGGTCCCACAGCAAAGACTTGGAGAACTCAAAGGAACTCTTAGCCTTCACTGCCTTAGTCTCCCCATCTGTGACAGAGGACGGTGAATTGGGAGTGGGGCCAGATTGCAGCAGAGCCTGAGCTGGGTGGCACCGTGGATAGGGTCACAGTGGGTACAATATCTAGCCCAGGAGCATAGTGAGCAGACCCTGGAGCAGCCCCTGGCATCCCTGATTCTCCCACTAGTGGCCCCGGGAAGTAGCCCTCTTGAGACCCACCACCAGTTCCTCCGGTTCCCAGATGGGGAGCTACACCCTCACACCTAGAGATGGGTCTAGACACACTCCTCCCATATGGGTTCCTGGCCCTCTGCTGAGTCTAGCATGACCTGGACGTCCTCCCAGGGAGGGAGTGCTAAGTCCCCAACTGTGTCATGGTGTCCACAGTAGCCTGGCAGGGAGCTCCTGGTGGACCTCATTGGCAGCACCATGGGGCCCAGGGTGTGGGCCTGGGAGGCTGTGTTGGAGTCCCTGGCTCTCCTGGGGTATCCTGAGGGGCAGCATGGGCTCAGAGCTGCCTGGCTGGCCTTCCTCACCTCTCCTCTTCCTCACAGGCTTCAGGGGACATGCCTACCACCCCAAAACACCCCAAGGACAGCCGAGAGAACTTCTTTCCTACGGCAGTGGCCCCAACAGCCCCTGACCCAGTGCCAGCCGATGCTCTCCAGCGCCCCAGTGATGCTCACACCAAGCCTCGCCCTGTACCGGCTACCACCACAGCTGTTGTCACCTGCCCTCCCTCAGCATCAACCTGTACCCCAGATCCCCCCAAGGACCCTGGGGCTCCCCTGCCACACAGACCCGAGGCCACCCCCAGTGTGGTATCTCTGGGCCCAGGTAAGCCCCATCCCAGCCTGCCTTGTGGCATGAGGCCCCCACTCCCAGCTGTGCCAGAGTCTGGCCAGGCTCCTGTCACCGACAAGTCCTCACTGTGCTGAGAGGGTGGGCAGCAGGGAGGCAGGGGTGCCCTCCAGCCCTGGTGGGCCATTCACCTGTCACTGGCGGCATCGGTAGCCCTGGTCAGCACGTCCTATATTAGGCACTCTGAGCCCTCACTGTCTCAGTCTCCCGTCTCTGAAAGAACGGTGAGTCAGGAGAGAGCAAGTAGCGTTCTGGGACTGTTGGCTGCTGTCATGTCTCCTCCCCACAAAGCGTAATGACACATCAGGATGGCTAGGTCAGGTAGGAAGAGGGGGAACTAGCTCAGACCAGGCCTCCCTGGGAGCACACCGCCAGGCCACCCACACCCAGCCACAGATGTCTGTGAGCACTTCTGGGCACCAGGCCCTGCTGAGTGCTGGCCCTTTACACCCCAGGGGCAAGGCAGCTGAAGTCAACCAGGATGAAGGTAGGGGCTTGTGAAGAAAAACAGACAGGACAGGGGTGTGGGCAGTAGAGGGCCCTGCTGGCTCTGTTGTGGGAGCCTTTGTTCCTTCTAAAACCCAGAATCCATTGGATCAGCAGCCTGCCCAGCAGAGAGACAAGGCAATGCCCCTAAGGACAGTGAATTAAAAGGCAATGGGCAAGGCACTGTCACCTCCACTTGACCCTGAAAAACCTGCAGCTCTGAGAGCTGTGATTCTGTCATCCAAAGCCCGGGGCCCTCCCTGTTCAATCTTGGGACCCATAATAGGACAGGGACATTCCTCAACCAGTTCGTCTCCCCATCTGCAGCGGTCTGTGGGGAGCATCCTGGTCAGTGGGTTTCCCATGGCCTCCCTGACCCCCCCTTTTGGGTCCTCCCCTGCTTCTCCTGCCCTGCCTCAGGGGCCCAGCTGGTACTGTGCCCCAGGCTCTGCTGGCCCACAGCAGGTCATGCCTGGAGGCTTGCCTGTCCTCCCACCATGAGGCCTAGGGTTGAGGATCACATCTTGGGTTGGTGCTTCCCACCATGTAACCCTGGCTGTATCATTCTCCAACTCATCTGAGCAACGAGGAATGGCTGCCCCGGATTGAGAGCCTCACAGACCACATGGCTGGAACGAGGCAGAATTGGGAGTTCTCAGCCCTTTCCCGCTGCAGATGGATCCGGCATTGGCCTGTTAGCACTGGGCCTCCCCAGTATGCTGTGAGGAATGGCACAGTGTAGGAGTCCCCAGCCCAGCCCCTTCAGTTGTGTTGCTTTGGCCTTGGGAGATGAAGGAGTACTTACCCTGGGCTCTGTCTCTGTGGCTGATGCTCTAAGAGGAGCCTCTGAGGGCTGTAGGACAAAGAGCAGTTTAAGATCTGTCCTTGATGGCCCCTCTTCTCTGTCCCTCTGCATCAGTTTCCTGCATAAGTGTATGAAATGTAGATGCCAGCCCTGCAGGATTCACAACAGTGCTGGGCAGAGCGTGAACAGACTAGAGGGGCTGGTGGTGGTGATTTTTCAGAGTATCTCACTCCCACGTAGAAACCCAGCTCTTGTCCCTCCACCCGGGTGTCTTGCCTCTCATTATCTTGAGGATTTTGAGGATCAAGAACTCACAAGGGGCTTAGTGGGGTAGACCTGGCTCAGGTGCTCTCCTGCAGTTGCAGTCAAGCTGTCAGCTGGTCATCCTAGCTCTCGGGGGTATTGGCAGCCTCAGGTCCTTGCTGCCTGTTGGCCGGGGCCTCAGGTTCTTCATGTGCCTCCTCTGTATCTGTGTGTCCTGGTGGCTGGTTCTGCCCAGAGGCAGCAGCCCTGCAGAGATAGCACAGCATCTTCTATCACCTCATCTCAGAAGCAGCTGACCAGCACTGTGGGCTACATGCATGTCCCAGACACAGGGTGGGAGGGGTTCCTCATGGATGGAGGCCAGAAGGCAGGGCTGACGGAGCCACCTGGAGGCTGGCTGGCTGCCTTTCCTCTCCACCATAGCTGTCCCACCCCAATTTGGGCCAAAAGCTGCAAGTGACATCCTCATCTCCCTAACCATCCAGCGGAGGGAAGAACATCTGTCTGTTAGTCTGCACTCTTCAGTTTTCTTACTTTGTTATGTGTCCTTTCCTGGTTTTGGCATCAGAGTGATATTTGCTTCATAGAAGGAGTTGGGAGGGTTCTTTCCTTCTCCATGTTTTGGAATAGATTCTGCAGTGCAGGTACCAGCTCTGCTTTGAAGATTTGGTAGAATTCTATGAAACCATCTAGTCCAGGACTTTTTGGTTAGAGATTTTTTTATTGTTTCAATATTGGAGCTTGAAATTGGTCTGTTCAAGAATCCTGTTTCTTCTTTGTTGAGTCTAGGGAGGCAGTGTGATTCCAGGAATTTGTTCGTTTCATCCACGTTTTCAAATCACTGAGCACAGGCTTGGTGCCTGTGGCTCAAGTGGCTAACGCACCAGCCACATACTGGTGTTCGATGGCGGGTTCGAATCCAGCCTGGGCCCGCCAAATAACAATGACGGCTGCAACCAAAAAATGGCCGGGCGTGTGGCGGGCGCCTGTGGTCCCAGCTACTTGGGAGGTAGAGGCAGGAGACTTGCTTGAGCCCAGGAGTTGGAGTTTGCTATGAGTGTGATGCCACAGCACTCTACCCAGGGGGACAGCTTGAGGCTCCGTCTAAAAAAAAAAGAAAAAAATCACTGAGCACAGAGAACTTTGTAGTATGTCATGAAGATCTTTGCTGTCTCCGTGGTATGGATTGTTATTTCTGCTTTTTCGTTTCTGATTGAGCTTATCAGGTTTCTCTTACTGCTTTTCAGTTTCTTGTTAATCTGGCCAGGGGTGTATCAATTTTGTTTATCTTTCCAAAGAACCAACCTTTTGTTTTATTAATCTTCTGAATGATTCTTTTGTTCTCAAGTTTTTAAAATTCTGGTCTGGTTTTGGTTGTTTCTTTTCTTCTGCTGGGTCTGGGGTGGGATTGCTCTTCCTTTCTCAGTTCCTTGAGATGAGTCATTAGATTGTTGACTTGCACTCTTTGATTTCTGGACGTGGGCATTTAATGTGATAAATTTCCCTCTCAGGACTGCCTTGGCGTATCCCAGAGGTTTTGATATCTGTGACTTCATTGTCATTCTGCCCACGGAATCTAATGATTTCTTTCTTTATCTGCTCTTTGACCCAGCCATTGTGTAGTAATAGGTTGTTTAGAGTCCGTGATTGTGTGTGAGGATGAGTGTGTCTGTTGGCACTGAGTTCTTCTTTTACTCCATTATGGTCCATAAAGATACAAGATATAATTTCTATTTTTTTTTTAAATTTGTAGAGGCATGGTCTGTGTCCTAGGATGAGCTGATGAGAACAGTAGTATTGGGGTAAAATGTTCTGTAGATGTCTGTTAAACTCACTTGTTCCAGAGCCGTGTTTAAGTCCAGCATTTCCTTATTTAGTTTCTGCTTGGAGGAGGATCTTTCCAGATCTGTCAGGGTATTGAAGTCACCAGCTTTTGTGGTGGTGTTGGTTATCGTATTGTTCAGATGAAGAATGTTAGGTGCCTATATGTTTAAATTTGCCTGGGCACAGTGACTCATACCTGTTATCCCAGCACTCTGGGAGGCCGAGGCAGGTGGATTGTCCTGAGCTCACAGGTTTGAGATCAGCCTGAGCCAGAGCAAGACCTTGTCTCTAAAAATAGCCAGGTGTTGTGGCAGGTGCCTGTAGTCCCAGATACT
>NW_003852687.1:875314-880451 GCF_000181295.1 Otolemur garnettii
AGAGTGGCAGCCACGTACACTGAGGCTGGTAGGTTTAGCTGGCCAGGGCCTGCTAAACAAAAATGACAATTGCAACCAAAAATAGCCGGGCATTATGGCAAGTGCCTATAGTCCCAGCTACTTGGGAGGCTGAAGCAAAAGAATTGCTTAAGCTCAAGAGTTTGAGGTTGCTATGAGCTGTGACACCATGGCACTCTACCCAGGGTGACATAGAGAGACTCTCTCTCAAAAAAAAAAGAAAATGGAAAAAAAAATGCCATGTGAACAAGTTATAGTTAAAAATAGGAAAACTAGACAGGTGTGGTGATGGGCATCTGTAGTCCCAGCTACTCAGGAGGCTGAGGCAAGAGGATAACTTGAACCCAGGAGTTTGAGGTTGCTGCCCAGGGTGACAGAGTGAGACACTGTTTATACATAACAATACATAAACAAACTGGTAATATGACTGGCTTCTCTCAAGAGCCTTATCTTTAAGCTCTGAGGTTCTTTCTTCTTTTTTTTTTTTAACTACTTTATATATTAAATTTTATTAAATCATAACTATGTACATTAATGCAATCATGGGGTACAGTGTGCTGGTTTTATATACAATTTGAAATACTTTCATTAAACTGGTTAACATAGCCTTCACCGTATTTTCTTCTTATTGTGTTAAGACATTTATATTCTGTTTTCTTGTTACTGTGTTAAGACATTTATATTCTACACTTAGTAGATTTAACATGTACCCTTGTAAAATGCACCATAGGTGTGGTCCCACGAGTAACCTTCCCTCCACTCATCCTCTTCCCCCTTCCCTCCCCTCCCCCTCCTCTTTCCCTTTCATCTTGGGCTATAGTTGGGTTATAGCTTTCATATGGAAGTATGGGTGCTTATATATTGGTTTCACAGTAGGACTGAGTACATTGGATACTTTTTCTTCCATTCTTGAGATACTTTGCTAAGAAGAATATGTTCCAGCTCTGGCCATGTAAACATAAAAGAGGTAAAGTCTCCATCTTTTTTAAGGCTGTGTAATATTCTTTTTTTTTTTTTTTTTTTTGAGACAGAGCCTCAAGCTGTCCCCCTGGGTAGAGTGCTGTGGCATCACAGCTTGCAGCAACTTCCAACTCCTGGGCTCAAGCGAGTCTCCTGCCTCTACCTCCCAAGTAGCTGGGACCACAGGCACCCACCACAATGCCCGGCTGTTTTTTGGTTGCAGCCGTCATTGTTTAGTGGGCCCAGGCTGGATTCGAACCCGCCAACTTAGGTGTATGTGGCTGGCGCTTTAGCCACTTGAGCCACAGGCACTGAACTGCTGCATAATATTCCATGCTGTGCATATACCACAATTTATTAATCCATTCATGGGTCAGTGAGCACTTGGACTTCTTCCATGACTTAGCAGTTATGAATTGGACTGCAATAAATGTTCTCGTGCAAATATCTTTGTTATAAAGTGTTTTGTGGTCTTCTGGATATATACCTAGTAGAGGAATTGAAGGATCAAATGGCAGGTCTATTTTTAGATCCCTAAGTGATCTCCAAACATCTTCCCAAAAGGAACGTATTAGTTTACATTCCCACCAATACTGTAGAAGTGTTCCCTTTTCCCCACATCCACACCAACATCTCTGGTTTTGGGGTTTTGTGATGTGGACTAATCTTACTGGGGTTAGATGATATCTCAGAGTAGTTTTGATTTGCATTTTTCTGATGATTATGGATGATGAGCATTTTTTCATGTATCTGTAGGCCGTGCGCCTGTCTTCTTCAGAGAAGTTTCTCTTCAAGTCCCTTGTCCACCCTGAGATGGGATCACTTGTTCTTTTCTTGCTAATACATTTGAGTTCTCTGTGGATTCTGGTTATTAAACCTTTGTCGGAGACATAACCTGCAAACACCTCCTCCCATTCTGAGGGCTGTGTGCTTGCTTTACATACTGTGTTCTTGGCTGTGCAGAAGCTTTTTAGTTCTTTTTAGATCCCAGTAATGTATTTTTGATTGTTGCTTCAGTTGCCAGGGGGAGGGAAGTCCTTCTCATAAAATATTCTCCCAGGCCGATTTCTTCAAGTGTGTTCCCTGCACTTTCTTCTAGTATTTTTATAGTTTCATGTCTTAAGTTTAAATCTTTAATCCAGTGAAAGTCTGTCTTAGTTAATGGTGAAAGGTGTGGGTCCAGTTTCAGTCTTCTACAGGTCTCCAGCCAGTTCAACCATTTGTTAAATAGGGAATCTTTTTCCCACTGAATGTTTTTGATTGGTTTATTGAAGATCAAGTAATGGTAAGTAGCTGGGTTCATCTCTTGGTTCTCTATTCTGTTCTATACATCTACCTCTCTGTTTTTGTGCCAATACCATGCTGTTTTGATCACTGTGGATTTATAGTATAGTCTGGTATACTGTGACTATACTATAGTATGTCTGGTAGCGTGATTCCTCCTGCTTTGTTTTTATTTCTGAGTAATGTCTTGGCTATTCAAGGTTTTTTCTGATTCCATATAAAACAAAGTATTGCTTTGGGTAGTATGGACATCTTAACAATGTTAAGTCTTCCCAGCCATGAGCATGGTATGTTTTTCCATTTGTTTACATCTTCAGCTATTTCTTTTCTCAAAGTTTCATAGTTCTCTTTATAGAGATCTTTCATGTCCTTTGTTAGGTAAGCTCCCAAATATTTCATCTTCTTTGGCACTACTGTAAAAGGAATAGTCTTTGACTATTTCTTCGGCTTGACTGTTGTCGGTATATATAAAAGCTACAGATTTGTGAGCGTTGATTTTGTAACCTGAGACGCTGCTGTGTTGCTTGATCACTTCTAAGAGTTTTGTAGTAGAATCCTTGGTGTTTTCCAGATATACGATCATATCATCTGCAAAGAGTGAAAGTTTGATCTCCTCTGTTCCTATTTGGATGCCCTTGATCACCTTCTCTTGCCTGATTGTGATGGCTAAGACTTCCATTACAATGTTAAAAAGTAGTGGAGACAATGAGTAACCTTGCCTGGTTCCTGATCTGAGTGGAAATGTTTTCAGTTTTACTCCATTCAATATAATATTGGCTGTGGTTTGCTGTAGATGGACTCTATCAGTTTAAGAAAGGTCTCTTCGGCTCAGTGCCTATGGCTCAGGTGGCTAGGGCGCCAGCCACATACACCTAAGGTGGCAGGTTCGAATCCAGCCTGGGCCCGCCAAACAACAATGACGGCTGCAACCAAAAAATAGCCAGGCGTTGTGGCAGGTGCCTGTGGTCCCAGCTACTTGGAAGGCAGAGGCAGGAGATTCGCTTGAGCCCAGGAATTGGAGGTTGCTGTGACCTGTGATGCCATGGCACTCTACCCAAGGTGACAGCTTGAGGCTCTGTCTCAAAAAAAAAAAAAAAAGAAAGGTCTCTTCTATAGCTATTTTCTTAAATGTTCTGATCATAAAAGGATGCTGGATATTATCAAAAGCTTTCTCTGCATCAATTGAGAGAATTATATGGTCTTTGTTTTTTATTTTGTTTATGGTGATGTATTATTATCATTTTTTTTTTTTTTTTTTGAGACAGAGCCTCAAGCTGTTGCCCTGGGTAGAGTGCGTTGGTGTCACAGCTCACAGCAACTTCCAACCCCTGGGCTCAAGCGATTCTCCTGCCTCCACCTCCCAAGTAGCTGGGACTACAGGCACCTACCACAATGCCCAGCTATTTTTTATTGTAGCCATCATTGTTGTTGTTTGGTGGGCCGGGCTGGATTCGAACCCACCAGCTCAGGTGTATGTGGCTGGCGCCTTAGCTGCTTGAGACACAGGCGCTGAGCCTATGGGATGTATTATACTTGTAGATTTACGTATATTGAACCATTCTTGAGACCCTGGGATAAAACCAACTTGGTCATGGTGTATAATTTGTTTGATGTGATGCTGGATTCTGTTTGCTAGGATCTTATTGAATATTTTTGCATCTGTATTTATTAAAGACATTGGTCTACAATTTTCTTTTCTTCTTCTTTTCTTTCTTTTCCTAGTTTGGGAATCAAGGTGATAATTGCTTCATAGAATATGTTGGGAAGTATTCTTTCTTTTTCTACACTTTGGAAAATGTTATGTAATATAGGTACTAGTTCCTCTTTAAAGGATTGGCAGAATTCTGATGAGAAGCTGTTTGGTCCCAGACTCTTCTTTTTTGGGAGATTTTGTATAGTTGATGCCATTTCAGTACTTGATATAGATCTGTTCAACATTTATCATTCTTTCTGGGTAAGTCTAGGAAGGTAATGTGCTTCCAGGTATTGGTTAATTTCTCTCAGATTTTCATATTTCTGAGAATAGAGTTTTGTAGTATTCATTAAGAATTTTTTGAATTAGGTGTCTGTTGTTATTTCGCCTTTGTCATTTCTGATTGATTAAATTAGGGATTTTAATTTTCTATTTCTGGTTAGGCTAGCCAAGGGTTTATCAATTTTGTTAAACTTTTCAAAGAACCAACTTTTTGATTCATTGGTATTTTGAACAGTTCTTTTGTTTTCAGTGTCATTTAATTCTGCTTTAATTTTTGTTATTTATTTTCTTCCACTGGATTTGAGGTTGGAGTATTCTTCTTTTTCCAATTGCTTAAGATATCCGTTCTCTTAAGGAAGGCTTACAGTGCTATAAATTTCCCTCTTAGGACTGCCTTTGCAGTATTCCAGAAGTTCTCATAATTTGTGTCTTTATTATCATTCTGTTCCAAAAACTTGGTAATTTCCTTCTTAATCTCATCTTTGACCTAGCTATCTTTCAGCATTAGATTATTTAGTTTCGATGTCTCTGTCTTTGTCTGAGTATACAGATTCCTGTTACTGGTGAGTTCAACTTTTATTGTGTGATGATCTGAGAAAATACAAGGAATAATTTCTATTCTTTTAAATTTGCTGAGGTTAGCCTTGTGACCTAAGACGTGATCAATTTTGGAGGATGTTCCATGAGCTGATGAGAAGAATGCATATTCAATTTTGTTAGGATGAAATGTTCTATAAATGTCTATTAAATTGGCTCGGCGCCTGTGACTCAAGCGGCTAAGGCACCAGCCATGTACACCCAAGGTGGCAGGTTCGAATCTAGCCCAGGCCCACCAAACAACAATGACGGCTGCAACCAAAAAATAGCTGGGCATTGTGGCAGGCGCCTGGGTCCCAGCTA
>NW_003852687.1:881414-882626 GCF_000181295.1 Otolemur garnettii
AAAAAAAAAAAAAAAAACAAATATGAAGTGACCATCCTTGTCTTTCCTTACTTTTGTTGGTTTAAAGCTTAATGTATCTGCAAAAAAAATTGCAACCCCTGCTTTTTTCTGTTTTCCATTTGCCTGAATTAGAGCTGTCCATCCCTTCACCCTGAGTCTATATTTATCTTTTAAGATAAGATGAGATTCTTGTATGCAGCAGATATCTGGCCTGAGTTTTTGTATCCAGTCAGCCAACCTGTGCCTCATGAGTGGACAATTTAAGCCATTCACGTTAATTGAAAGTATTGATAAGGCTGTGGTAGTATTTTGGGTGTCAAGTTTTTCAAAAGACCAGTGGACATTTTTAATCCTTTCACCACTGTGGAAGTTGAGTTTTGATCAATAATTTCTGAGTTTACTTCGGTGGTAGAGCACTGATTGTTCTTGTCATTATGGAAGATGGGTCTGAGACTATCTTGAAGAGCTGGTTTGGTTATGGCAAATTTCTTCAACATGTGAATGTCATTAAAGTATTCATCATAAATGAAATTCAGTTTAGCTGGATACAGGATCCTGGGATGAAAATTGTTTTGTTTTAGGAGATTGAAGGTTGATGACCATCCTCTCCTGGCTTGAAAAGTTTCAGCAGAAAGATCTGCAGTCATTCTAATGTTCTTCCTCTTGTAGGTTATGTTTTTCTTAGTTCCGGCTGCTTGCAGGATTTTCTCTTTCATATTAACTGGCAAAGTTAATTACAATATGTCTAGAGGATGTTTTATTTGGATTGAGTCTTGCTGGGGTTCTGAAACTGTCTGCTATCTGAATTTCAGTATCTCTTCCCATGTTTGGAAAGTCTTCCTCTGAAATCTCTTGGAGTAGAGCATCTGTGCCTTTCAGATTATCCTTATCTCCTTCAGGAATTCTAATAAGGCAAATGTTTGCTTTTTTGGAGTGGTCCCACAGCTCTCTCAGACAATGATCCATCTTTGCTCTCCACTTCTCTTCCTCTTTGAGTGTTTGGGAGTATTCAGAAGCTTTGTCTTCAGTGTCCAAGATCCTTTCTTCTGCCTGTTCCATCCTATTACTGAGGGATTCTACTGTATTTCTGAGGTCTTTGATGGATGCAAATTCTTGCCTCAATTTGTCAAAATCTTTGGTGATTTTATCTCTGAATTCATTGAATTATTGAGACAACTTTTTTTTTTCTTGAGACAAAGCCTCAAGCTGTCC
>NW_003852687.1:882854-884415 GCF_000181295.1 Otolemur garnettii
GGCCCACCAAACAATGACAGCTGCAACCAAAAAAATAGCCAAGTGTTGTGGCGGGCGCCTGTGATCCCAGCTACTTGAAAGGCTGAGGCAGGAGGCTTGCTTGAGCCCAGGAGTTGGAGGTTGCTGTGAGCTGTGATGCCACGGCACTCTACCCAGGGCGGGACAGCTTGAGGCTCTGTCTCAAGAAAAAAAAAATGAATTACTCCTTGAACTTCTACTTCCAATTTTAAGAAATATGGAACGCTTCACGAATTTGCGTGTCATCCTTATGCAGGGGCCAGGCTAACCTTCTCTGTATCGTTCCAATTTTAGTATATGTGCTGTCGAAACGAGCACTCTTTCTTCTTTTGAAACTCTCCAAATGGATCCATACATTCTTTTAGCTCTTTTATATTGTTTCTAATTGTGTCTAGATCCTTGGGGACTTTGTCCTATCTTTCATTAAATTTGGGGGTCAATTTTTGGATTTCCTTCTTCTGGTTTTCCACTTTTTCTTCAATTTCCTTCCTCGCTTTTGCTATGGTCTGAATCCCCTTTCTGTGATTTCCATGATTTCTTTGTAATTGGGATCTTCTGAGGCAGCTACACTGTCCTCCCTTGTGGGAGATGATCTGGTCTGGCCCTTCACCGCAGCAGTGATTGTGTTGGTTCTTCCTCACATGCGGTTTCTTCTTCTTTGACTCTGGGTACATTCTTCTTACAGAGGGTAAAGAAAAACTTTCCTAGGACAGTAAGGGGGCACTCCAGTGTTACGAAAAAACACAGCTGTTTTTTGGATGTGAAATCTCCAAGGCTTGATATTGGATTTCACAACATCTTGTGGAAAGTTGTCAAGGAAATTGAAACTGGTTTTCCTGTTCTGGAAGCGAATACCATGCAGGTGGTACAGTTGCCCCAGCGAACAGTGCCCAGGCCAGAAGTGTACACCCAGTGATCAAGGACACCTCAGCCTAGCTCTGGGGAACTGTGTGACCTCTATCACTGAGGCAGGGGATGGGCCCTTATGATACATACTGTGCACAGAGATTGAAACATGACACTTTACTGGTGCAGGACCTCCCTAATCTGTTTGGCAGAGCTGCAGGCTTTGTCCATTGATGGTGACCCATGCCTTCAGGATGTAGACCTGGGGTCGATTACACAGCCAATCCCTGAAAAGCCACCCCACTCTGGACCCTCTTGGTCTTCAGCAAATTCAAGGTCTTGGGGTGGCAGAGCCCCACTCCCCTAATAGTAGATACCCAGATTCCACACCCAGACCCACCTGTATTCCAGAAGGGAAGCACCTAGCCACAAGTTGGCAGCACTGTCCCTAAAGAGATCACAGGCCAGACCACACTCCCACAGCCCTCCACCATAGGGATGGTTTTAGAGCACCCAGCAGTCCCGTGTGTGCTTAGCTCCTACACATCTCCCTCTGCACCCTCTGCATGGAGGGAAAGGCCTACCAGGAACTGAAGTGGACACCGGTCCACCCCAGCAGGGGATCATGGGGGTGGCCATGATCCTGTGTATGCGCTCTCCCTGGTCTCCCACCTCTCCTGCACCTGCTTTTCTTTTT
>NW_003852687.1:884496-891009 GCF_000181295.1 Otolemur garnettii
CCACCTCTAGTAAATGGGGCCGGCGCCCTACTCCTTTGAGCCACAGGCACCACCCTGCACCTGCTTTTCAGACCCGCCTCCTTGCCTTCCTATCTTCCCGCGCTGTCACCCTGTGCCCCCCCAGTGAACAATCCAGAATGTGGCAGCTGATCCCTCTTTTCTCTGATCTTCACAAGAGAGCGACTTAGTTGCTTTTTTTTTTTTTTGAGAGAGAGAAGATCACACTTTGTCACCCTTTGTAGAGTGTTGAGGCATCATTAGAGCACAGTAACCTCAAACTCATGGACTCAAGCAGTTTTCTTGCGTCAGCCTCCCAAGTAGCTGGGCCTACAGGCACCCGCCACAATGACCTCACTCTATCTCAGGCTGGTCTTGAACCTGTGAACTCAGGCAGTCCACCTACCTCAGCCTCCCAGAGTGCTGGGATTAAAGGCATGAGCCACTGTGCCTGGCTTCAGGGTCAGGTCTTGGCTTCTGGGGTCAACGCTGCTGCTCTCCAACTCACTGGAGCCTTTAACTCCTGGCTTTATGTGATCCTCCCGCCTCCATCTCCCGAAGTACTGGGATTACAGGTGTGAGCTACCACTCATCCCTGCTGTGCATTCTGTAGCTTGGAGAATGGATCCTTTTTGTTTCCTTCCCCCAAACTAACTTAAATGGTCTTTTTCTCTTGAATGGCACTGGGGGTGAGGGCTGCCCTTGACTGAGAACATCTGTGCAGGCCTAGCAGAGGCCTCCTCCTGACAGGCGCTGGCATCAGCACACCCCACGCCACCACCTGGCCACCTCCTCCCTGTGCACCCCCCTCAGGGCTGCTGCAGATCCTCAAGCAGGGAGTGGTTAGCCGGCTGCATCAGGGTGGGTGTCCCACATGGCTCTCAGAGTTGGCTGGGGTGGTAGCAGGGCCTGGCTGGGACAAGGACCTCTAGAACCGAGAAAGCACCAGGAAGGAACTGACCCCAGCATAGTGGTGTGGCCACATTCTAAGTAGTTCTTGGTGACAGCAGGGCCCACCTGCAAAGGCACCCTGAGACTAGAGGGAGGTGTGCAGACCTGGGACTGAAGCCAGGACTGGCGTGAGGCTGGGAGTTGGGGCGGAGTGATAGCTGAGCTGTTTGGGAGAGATCACAGGATGAATTCTCCCTGGACACCTCCCTGAGGAATGAAAGTGCTGGGAGGGTGGGTGCAGAGGAGACTGACGGGCTTCCCACCAGGGCCTCTCACACCTGGGGAAACAGCCACAGGTGGACAAGGTGCTCTCACGTTCCTGGTTCCTAGTGAGGAGCTCAGCCACCTGTCCAGGCCCTACTGACCGGGTCACAGCCCCATGAGGCAGATGTACTTGGGGGACTCAGGGTCAGCCAGGACCTGTGTATCCACTACAGCTGGGCTGGCTTTTTCTGTAGGCATGTGTGTGTCTCCACATTTTCCAGGGTTCTCCCCTCACAGGCCAGGCTTCATTACACAGTAACCTCTCAGCTCTAGAACAGCACCTGCCCCTGTGAGAGTGAGAGGGGCCCCTCTCTGAGTAGTCAGGCTTCCTATGATAGGGAACGTGGAGAGGGTGCTCCTGCTCCCAAGTCAGGACCAAAACAGGTAGTCCCAAGAAGCCAAGCAGAGGCAGAGCCAGTCCTAGGGGCCTCCCAGGATATCTCATCTGAGGGACAGGCTGCCCTGGGGTACAGGGAAACTGGTCTTCATGGTGCAGGATTTTGGCCTGGCCACCTACTTCTGCAGACGGAGAACCTGAGATGGGGAGGGTGGTGGGGAGGCTCCAGGGCTCTCCAATGACTCCTGCCTGCTGCCTTCCAGGTCCAGGCGGTCTGTCCAGACTGGCCAAGGCCTACCTTCTCTGCAGGCTGGGCGCCCTGGTAGATCCCCTTACTTTCAGGCCTGCCCATCATCTTCCTCATAGGGCTGCCAGGGTACCCCTGCCACCTCATCCACATTCCACCCTGTAAATTGCCATCAGCAAGAGAGGCCTGTGCTCCTGCCCCGCTCAGGGAGCAGCCACCAGAGAGGAGTATCCTGCCAGGGCAGTGCCACCAGTGCAAAGGCCTGGCCTCAGGGCCCACAGAGGGCCTGCCCAGTGGCTGTGTGCCCAGCCTTTTGCAGGAGGTGGAGGGGTGGCTGGGAGGGCAGCGGGAGGGCCTGCTGAGAAACTTCCATTTGAAGCTGTTGTGACTGATCCTGGGACCAAAGAGGCTGTGACTGGGATTCTAGGCAGTGACACTAAGCAAGGGAGGGTGTGCCCACAGGGGTGGGGGCTCAAGACAAGGCCTTGGCCAGTCTAGGACAGACTGCCTGCACCTGGAAGGCAGCAGGCAGGAGCCCCAGGAGAGCAGCTGGGCCCCCAGGCCTCTGCCTGGTGTGCTGGGCCGAGGCTGCCCATCACCAGGTCACTCCTGTAGGCCATAGTGGTGAGCTGGCTCCTGCTGGAGAGGGCGAGGTCATCCTGGCAGAGGAGCTGGACGGGCTGGCTGGGCCAGGAAGGCAGTGGGAGGGCCTGGAGACGTAAAATGCAGTGGAGGGGGGTGGGGAGGAAGCCAGGCAGGGAACTATGGGGAGACTGGGGAGAGGAGCCGGGCCTGGGAAGCTCAGGGTAGATGCTGAGTAACGGCCTAGCCTGGCCAGTGGCCACAGGCACAGCCTTTGCTCCTGGCCCATCCAGTCCTTGGCATAACTGAGGCCAGTTCCCGGTCCCTGCCTCATGCAAAGGAAGGTGTGGTCTGGTCTGGCCTGGCAGGGAACCATGGTGCCATCATGCCCCTCCATCCAGTGCAGTTTTAGTTGGGTTGTTTGGGTCCTGAACTGGTTTCTGATTGCCACTTGCTTGAGCTGGAGGGGAGAGCAGACGTAAGCCAAGCTCATAAGCCCAGGGATAGGGGTCCCCACTGTGTCAGGTATGCAGCCATCCAGAGTGGGGCGCCAGCCCGCACCAGCACCCACTTGGATGGTGAGCAGTCTCCTATCTGTACCACTTGGCCCCAGCTGCACTGCTGTCAGGGGGGGCCTGCTGGTTCCCGGACCACTCCTGTGGAAAGGGAACGCCACCTCAGCCCAGGTCCCTGCCGCAGCCATCCTCCCCTGCCAGGTGTCCCAGGGCACAGAACCTGGCAGACTCAGGAGCCCTTGGGAAGGGTGAGTACGTAACCCGCAGTGGGCCTCATGTCCCTGCAGAGGGAGGAGAGCTGGTGAGAGCAGCAGACGGCGCTGGGTCACCACTCCAGGAGCCACGGCACAGTCAGCAGGGGAAGACGGCCCCCACAGGTGCCCCAGCAGAGCCACATTGCTGGCCCACGGAGGCTGCTCCCCGGACAGGCACAGAGCCCACCTGCAGCCAAGGTAAGATGAGTTGGGAGCAGGACAGCAGCTGCCACTACAAGGTACCTCACGCCTGACTGCCAGGGTAGGCTTCCCACCAAGTGCCTGGCCTGGGAGGACGGGGCAGGAGGTCCAAGGACAAATCCAGGCTGATATAATAGTGGGACCATTGTCAGGCAATGAGATGTGCCCCCTGAGCCACTCAAGCCACTTCAGAGCCCAGGCTGAGCCTAGAGTACAGCAGGAGAGGGACAGGCACATACTGGGAGCAGCTGGGCCCAGTAACGGGCATCAACAGCAGCTACAGGGTGGCCGGCCTGGGCCAGGACAGGCAGGTGTCCCCACCAGCAGATGAGTTAGATCCCAGCCCCAGCCCTGGGTGTGGCCTGTTCCCACTGGCTACCGTAACCAGCCAGGCCCCTTGGAGATTGTGCCTGGCCTGGGCCTCCTACAGACTACTAAGGATGACAGACCTGGTGCCAGCCACTAGGGGCCAGGCATGGGCTCTGAGTAAACCCTGCTCCTTTTAAAGCTATGGGGCTGCAGAGGAATGTGGAGACTGGCCAGGCCATCTGGGTCCTCCCAGCTCTTCCAGCCCTGTGGAGGCTGCCATGCCCTAGGACTGCAACCTGCATGGCCCAACTGCCTCCAGGCTCCAGGGAAATGCAGCCCCTCACTCTGCTGGAGCACAAGCGGGTCTGGGCCTCAGTGTCCTCCCTGGGATGTGGTCACTAATAGGACATGTCCTAGGATGGTTGCAGAGATGCAACGGTTGGTGTGAGCATGGTGCCTCAGGGCCCCTGGGGAAGGGTCAGAGCGGGGTGTACCCATATCCCAGGCCCCAGGACCCAGAGTTCATGGTGCCCATGGATAGGATCACAGTCCCAGAACCCCACAATCCAGAGCCAGAGTTGGGTTCCTGCAGGGCCTGAGCCAAGCAGTTATCCAGGATGGATGCCTGGGACCCTGCCAATCAGCACAGACCAAACGGGTCCTAAAAAAGGCGCCCATGATCTGACGCAGATTGCGGGAGTTCCTCTTGGTCGCTTTGTTCCCAGAGGGGAAACTGAAGCCTGAGCTGGAAAGGTAGGAGGGGGAGGAGGAAGAAGGAGGCTTAGAGTGAGACTCAGCCCCTGAGATCTTTCCCCACAGCTACCAGCTCCAAGGTCCCCTGCAGTGGGAGTGGCCAGGCACCTGAGGGCCACTCAGGCAAGGCAGAGCCCAGCTGGGCCAAGTCACGCCTCCTGCCCAACATGCCAAAGCTGGTCATCCCCTCTGCCGCCACCAAGTTCCCACCTGAGATCACCGTCACGCCACCCACCCCAACCCTGCTCTCCCCCAAAGGCAGCATCTCAGAGGAGACCAAGCAAAAGCTGAAGGTAACCTTGGGTACTGGGTAGGGTCCACGGGAGGGGGTGCAGGTTGCAGTGGAACGTAGGGTGGGTCCCAGCTGCCCCTGACCAGTCTCCTACCTGCCCTGTCTGCAGTCAGCCATCCTTTCCGCCCAGTCGGCTGCCACTGTGAGGAAAGAGAGTCTGTGCCAGCCAGCCCTGGAGGTCCTGGAGACATCCAGCCAGGAGTCCTCACTGGAGAGTGAGACAGATGAGGATGATGACTACATGGACATCTGAGGGACCACTGGAGCCACACCCAGGTGACAGACGAGGATGACAACTACATGGACATCTGAGGGGCCACTGGAGCCCCACAGCCACACCCGGGGGGACCAGCCAGCCTTGGCACACCCCACAGCCTGGACCCTGAGCAAGGCCAGAGGCCTACATGGGACAACATCACCCACCCAGACCCCAGGCCTGCCTAGCCCTCCTCTTCGTGGCACCCTCCCACTGTGTGGGAGCCCAGAGGTGACAGAGAGGTGGCCTGTCTTAGCCATGCAAAGGTGGAGGGGTCACGATCTACAGGGCTGGGCAGCATCTTTTTCTATGAAATGGTGACTTTGTAAACCTTTCCACGGTCAGCCACACCCCACCTGACTCTGGGACACACTGGGCTCTGCCCATGTCGCAGTGAAGGGGTCATTCAGGGCCAGGCTTGCCCCACACCGTTTTTTTGGTTTCTTTTCTAATAAAGGTTCAACAGTAGTTTTTGTTTCTGTGCTCACTTCTCGGGTACAGCTGGGGCGGGGCCCAGAGCATCCACACCCCTCCTCCCATAGGGCAGGGCCCAGCCCAGCCAGTAGGCTGGGGGCACTCTGCTGGTGAGAGGAGGGGTGAGGCGCCAAGCAGGGCAGACCCCACTGAGGAGGCTGGATCCCGGCCTGAAAGGCATGTTGGGTATCTGGCTGCACAGGTCGCTGGGCTCTGGGAGGTGGAAGGCTACAGGGCCTGTGCTACGGGGCAGGAAGGGGAGGTGAACAAGCAGGGAGAGTTCTGATCTCCCACGATACCTGTCCTGACAGGACTGGGCACCTGAAAGCTCTGGGGCCCAGCACAGGATACACAGGTGTGGTTTCTCATTCAGAAATTAAGATTTAAGACAGTGGCTTGGCGCCTGTGCCTCAACCAGCTAATGCGCCAGCCACATACACCTGAGCTGGCAGGTTCAAATCCAGCCCAGACCCGCCAAACAGCAATGATGGATGCAACCAAAAAATAGCCGGGCATTGTGGCAGGCGCCTATAGTCCCAGCTACTTGGGAGACTGAGGCAGGAGAATCACGTGAGCCCAGGAGTTGGAGGTTGCTGTGAGCTGTGATGCCACGGCACTCTACCCAGGGGGACACCTTGAGGCTCTGTCTCAAAAAAAAAAAGTCTCTCTGTCTAGGATGGAGATAGGGGCCCTCATGGGCTGGACCCATGTCCAGGGCCAAGCTCAGGCTATTTAGAACCAGATATGCAGCAGCCCTGGGTGGATCCTGGCTGAACCTGCCTTCAGAGGGCTGAGTGGTGGCGGTGACTCGTGACACCCACTCCCCGCAGGCCCTGGAACGTAGAGGCCTCCAGACTGCACGTCCTCTCTGGGCATGGCAGGGCTTCCCAGGACAGAAACAGAAGGCACCAGCCTTCCTTCCTGCAGAGCCTGAGGCCACCAGACCTCCCCAGCACTCTTGGCCTCAGCCCAGGATAAGTCCCTAAACCAGAACACCAGTAACACACTCAACATCCACACTCAGGGCTCGGCGCCTGTGGCTCAAGTGGTTAAGGCACCAGCCACATAGACCTAAGGTGGC
>NW_003852687.1:891228-908771 GCF_000181295.1 Otolemur garnettii
AAAAAAAAAAAAAAAATCCACACTCAGGACACGTACCTACAGAGGTGTCCTGAGTACCCAGAGGAACAGAGTAAGTGACTGAGGCAGAGATCTCAATCAATGGAGGTTTTTTAAGCCAAAGTTTGAGGGAATACCGGGGAAACACACAAACCACAGGTGCATCTTTTTTTTCTTTTTTTTTTTCATTCTTTTTTAAATTTCAGATTACTATGAGGGTATGAACCATTAGGTTATATAATTTACACATGTCAGGTAAAAATCAAAGTTGTAGCTGTGTCCTGCACCCAGGGAGTGTGCCATATATCCATGCACTGTACCCACTGGGTTGGCAAGCTACTGAGCCCCTTCTGCTCCCCCACTTCTTTTTTTGAGACAGAGTCTCAAGCTGTCGCCCTGAGTAGAGTGCTGTGGCATCACAGCTCACAGCAACCTCCATCTCCTGGGTTCAAGCGAATCTTCTGCCTCCGCCTCCCAAGTAGCTGGGACCACAGGCACCCACCACAATGCCCAGCTATTTTGGGGGGGGGAGGTTGCAGCCATCATTGTTGTTTGGCAGGCCCGGGCTGGATTCAAACCCGCCAGCTCAGGTGTATGTGGCTGGCGCCTTAGCCGCTTGTGCCACAGGCACCGAGCCCCCCCACTTCTTGAGTTTGAGATTTTCTCTCCTGTGGGTCTGTGATTTGTTAATCTTCTAGTTCAAATTGCTTTTGAGTACGTGTGATGCTTTCCAATCTTGTGATATTTTACTTAGGAGAATGTTCTCCAAATCCATCCAAGTTGTTACAAAGGATGCAAAATTTCCATCTTTTTTCAGGGATGAATAGTATTCCATGGCATACACAGACCACAGTTTATTAATCCTTTTGTGTGTTATTGGGCACTTGGGTTGTTTCCACATCTTGCGATTGTGAACTGAGCTGCTATGAACATTCAAGTGCAAATGTCCCGTGGTAAAATGTGTTTTTTTCATTTGGGTAAATGCCTAGTAGTGGAATTACAGGATCAAATGGTAGGTCTCCCTTTGAGAACTCTCTATGCTTCTTTGCACAGAGGCTGGACTAGTTTGCAGTCTCACCAAAGGCATGTGGGTGTTCCCTTCTTGCCTCCCTGGAGCCAGCATCTGTTGCTTTGGGATTTTGTGATATGGGCCATTCTCACTGGGATTAGGTGATATCTCAAAGTTATGTCTGTCTGTCTATCTGTCTGTCTGTCTGTTTGTTTGTTTGTTTGTTTGGAGGGCTTGGGGAAAGGGTTTTGAGACAGAGTCTCACTCTCTTGCCCAGGCTAGAGTCAGCCTAGCTCACTGCAACCTCAAACTCCATCACTGAGTTTCAAACAATCCTCCTGCCTCTTGATTAACTGGGACTACCGGCACCCGCCTCAACACCCAGCTATTTTTCTATTTTTAGTAAAGGTGGGGGGGTCTCACTCTTGCTCAGGCTGGTCTTAAACTCCTGAGCTCAAGGGGTTCTCCCACCTTACCCTCCCAGAGAGCTAGGATTACGAGTGTGAGCCACCACTCCTGGCCTGGAACTTAAATATTTAAGGAAGCAGGGCACACAGGAAAAAAAAAAAAAAGAGGGGCTGGGCAATGAGGCAAATGGTCGCATTCTTCAGACCCTTCAGTTAATCCCCAGGACATTGTACACGAGATTAGGCGAATGTTTAAAGAGAGAGACAGGACAGCACCCGGGAATATCAACTTGTAATCAGCATTTTAGTATGGAATCCAACAGCCTTTAGTTCTAGGCGCTAGTCTTATCCTGCAGACCTAAAGATAATTTGCAGGACCTTGTTTATGGGAGGCCCTCAGAGGAATCTCCTGAGTGATCTGCAGAGGACTTTCCCCTTTTGAAGCTGAAGGTCTTCTCAGCAAATGTTTTAGGGAGAGGGCAGATAAGGGGGGAGCAGCCCTCTAGGAGAGTTCAGGAGGCACCCAGGTTGGAAGTCTCCCTTTCAGAGTTCATCTGACACCTCTATGGAGGTGGGGGGGGACCCTTGGGAGCACCCCAGGTGGCTGCCAACACTCAGCCAGTGTGTTTCTTAGCAGTCACACCCACTAGGCTAGAGAGAGAATGGGCCTGGGAACAATGGCCCGCCTAGCCCTAGGAGCTGAGACAGGTCACAGCCCAGATGACATACATGATGGCTGTTTGCACCATGGGGCCAGCCGCAGCTCCCTGAGAGGTTGGGGACATGCCTCCTTTGGACACACTGGGAAGCTGCAGGTTGCAGAGGCCCACCTGCCTGATGGACACCCAGAGAGACTTCACTACCCCACCCTACCTGCGGGGTCGGGGGAAGGAGGTCCTGGAAGCCTGACTTGGCCCTGCCACCTCTCCTGACAACTTTGGGCCTGTCTCGTGTGGGTGTCATTTTCCTCATCTGAACAACAAGAAGGGAGGGGAACCCTAAAGAGATTATGCAAACTCCGTGAGAGAAAGCACAGGGGCTCAGGGGGCGGTGTGGCGGGAAAAGCCACTCCTCTCCCCACTTCTGTCCAGCGTGGAGGCTCTCCCCTTCCCCCTTCCTCCTTCCAGAGAGGATCTCCCTCAGAGTCGCCTGGGCCCTAGGCTCAGCCTGTCCTGCATCTCTGACCCAGCAGGCCCCGCCTCCGCCAGAGGAGGGGTTAGGAACACCACCTCCCAGTGAGAGCCTTCCATGCTTTGCCCTTACACAGCATCCCATCCCTAGCAGCCCCACCCTGAATGCAGGGCTGGGTTGGGTTGCAGCCTCTGGAGAGGGCACCTGGCTCTGTCTCTGGCACCCTGGCCCTCCTACAGGGTCCCATGGCCAAGGTTCGGCCACCTCCCCCATTCCCACCCCTTGTCCTAGGCCTATGGGCCAGGAATGTGCTAACGGGGCAGGTTGGGCCAGCGCAGGCACCTGTGGACTTTGAGAGGGGACACGGCGGGCGGGGGCCGGTGGGGCGGGGCAGGGCGGTACCGCAGAGCTAGGGCAGGCGGGGCCTGGCAGGCGGAGCCAGGCTGCGAGGACTGAGCTCGTCCCGCTGTCTCAGAGCCACTGCACTGCTGGCTGCAGACACAGGCCACACCATGAAGCTGGCCCTCCTGTCCTGGGCTCTGCTGCTGCGGGTGACAGCCCCAGGCTGGGGCCCTGGGCCTACAGCAGGTATGCCTCCCACCCTGCCCTTCTGCCCCATCTGTTTGTCCATCTGCTTGCCACAGCGGTGCTGGGGCAGACACCCCTCTGGGCTCAGCTTCTGTCCATCTGTCAGGCCATCTGTGGCTGTGTTAGATGTTATGGGAAGACATTCTGAGGATCTGTGGTCAAGGGGCTGCTGGCAGGGATGGGCAGCCTGGACCCTTCACCCCTAAAGAGAGGGAAGCAGGGAGTCCCACAGAACCCTCAGCCTATACCCCAAGCCCTGACAGAAGGTGACACTGGAACAAGGAGCCAGGATTGTGGCTGTCTAGGGGAAGCCCCTGAGTCCAGAGCCCTGGAGCAGACACTGCACTCAGTGAGGTGGGGCCAGCGGCTGTCTCCAGCCCAGGTCTGGCCCTTGACTGCCCTTGTTTGAGAGGAACTGGGAAGCGCCAGGGTGCCTGCATCCACCCCAGTCACACCCTCCAGCCCGTCCTCCTTGCCAGCTCCAGGCAGTGCGACCCATGGGAGACTGTCAGGGCCTGACATCACCGTGCCCCCTCCCCGAGGCAGGATCCCTGCTGGAAATGTCCTTCCTCTCCCCGAAAAGGGAGACCCCCTGGCCTTCTCCTCCGAGGGCGGGGTTCTCAATTTCAGCCTCCACGGAAGTGAGATGGGCCACATTTAGCCTGGACACCATTCTCTGTCAGGCCTCAAATAGGAGACTTACCAGCCACATCCTGGGACCCCAACCCAGGCGAGCAAAAGGGGTCTTTCCTGGGCTGCAAGGCCCCAGGGAGGCACGTGTCCACAGATGCCTCAGGGAATCTAGAGAGGCCCCCACACCCAGGTCAAGGGCTCAGGCAACTGTGGCCCTCTGAGGACCCCTGCCATGTGAAATATAGGACTTGGTGGCTGAGGGTCAGCCATGCCCTGGGGGCTCCTCTTGCCCCTGTGAGACTGAGCATAGGAAGGTATCACCAGTCAGTGCAACAGCCAGGTCATCTGTGCTAAAATTAACCCCATCCCCACGGGCCCTGTGGTTTTCCATTGCATCCACGTGGTGGCCAGTGACATTCCCGGATTCCTGGCCAGAATTCTCCTGAGAATGCTGCTCTCTAATGGACTGCAGGGGAATAGAGGGCCCAGAACCTGCCCAGCCTGGTGCTCAGGGTCCTCTTTTCCAGATGCCCAGGACAGCTGCTCCATGCGCTGTGGGCACCCGGAAGGGCCGTGTTCCTGCCACCCGACCTGCTCTGGCCTTGGCACCTGCTGCTCGGATTTCCGAGACTTCTGCTTGGAGATCTCACCCTACTCAGGCTCCCTGATGGGTGGCAAGGACTTTGTGGTGCAACACTTCAAGTGGTTCAGCCCCACAGAGGGTGTGATCTGCAGGTGGGAGGCCCAAGGGGCCAGGCCCTGGGACCCACACCCCCGGCCCCCTGCATGCTGGGGACCCAGACCCCTGGCTGGCTGACTGAAGGTCTTTGGACCCAGAACAGGAGGGAGGGCACACAGCTGGCTAGATGGGTGCCCTGTGGATGTCAGTGGACCCTGGCCTTTGAGGGGATCAGCCAGCACCAGCCGGCCCAGCCTCTCCTGCCACCTCTGCCCCCACAGGTTTAAGGAGAGCATCCAGACCCTCGGCCACGTGGACTCCTCAGGGCAGGTGCACTGTGTGTCCCCCCTGCTCTATGAGAGTGGCCGCATCCCCTTCACTGTCTCACTGGACAATGGCCGCTCCTTCCCTCGCTCAGGCACCTGGCTGGCAGGTGAGCCCTCACCCCTGAGTCCCGCCTGCAGCCACGGGGACTTTCCCCAGTGCTAATCCATCCACACCAAAACTTGGCCCGCCTGTACCCTGCTGCTCTGGCTGAACCAGTCCCTCGGGTGGCCTGCCTACCCAGCCACAGGGGCGGGGGTTCCTGAGCTTATTGCCTCATGCCCTGGCACCCAGACACGAGTTCCACCCCAAATAAGTGGGAGCTGCAGGGGTCCCACGGGGGGCCGGTGTCTGCCCACTCAGCTCAGCCAGCCCAGGGCTCGGGAGAAGCCAAGTGGCGGCCACAGGCCTGGGCAGTGGAGGACAGGCTGCTTCTCCGACTGTGCTCTGGTCTGGGAAGATCCCCTCGCTGCTGTGATGCTCTGTCCTTCAGGCTCTTTCAGGCTCCCTCCCCTGCACAGCTCTGGCCCCATGCCTTCACTCACCCCTCACCCTCCCATCCAGTGCACCCCAACAAAGTGTCAATGGACGAGAAGGGCCACCTGGTGAACGAGACCCGCTGGCAATACTATGGCACCAAGGACACCACGGGCAACCTCAGCGTGACCTGGAACGCCTCCGCACTGCCCACACAGCAGGTCACCATTGAGCTGTGGGGCTACGAGGAGACAGGTGAGGCCCGCAGAGGGCTGTGGTGGTCTTGGGCTTGAGGCTCCCAGAGATGGAAGAATGGGTTGGGTGGTGGGTTGGGGGGTTCTAGCCAGGGATGAGGAGAGATGAGAGCTCAGGCAGGGATTCGGGATCAGGGTTAGGGAGGTGCAAGTGGGTGGTGAACAAGGGACAGTGGTTGGGGCCCCACCCCTCTGGAGGAAGCTTGTCTGGACACAGAGGAGGCTTGCTGTGCCGCATGCTCTGAGGTCTCAGACAGCTGGCAGGGATAAGGATTCTGGAGTATGGGGGTAGGCAGGTGGTCACCTAAGCTAGGGTCCTCCTTTGGGGGCTGCCTATCTGTCTGTCACCCATCTGAACACATCTGGCAGGCTGCTCCAGGTACCAAAGACAAGGGCCCAGGTCCCGTACCTGCCCCAAGTGTCCCGGGCAGGTCCCCAGGGTTAACAAGGCCTCATCCCCTTAGGAGCACCATACTCAGGAGAGTGGACAGCAAAGTGGTCATACCTGTATCCACTGGCCACGAACGTGCCCAACTCTGGCTTCTTCACCTTCACTCCAAAACCTGCACCCCACAACTACCAGGCATGGGAAGTGGGTGCACTCCGGATCGTCAACAGCAAGAGCTATGCAGGACAGAAGTAAGGGCAGGCATAGAGCCTGGGGGGGCCTGACCGCCTTCAGATGGCCCTGTTCACCCAGAAAGCCCTGGGCATGGGGTGGTCGCCCCCAAGTCATGCGTGGTCACCACTGCAGGGATGTGCAGGCACTTTGGACCAATGACCACGCCCTGGCGTGGCACCTCGGCTATGACTTCCGGGAGGACCCTGTGGCCTGGGCTCGCACTCAGTGCCTGGCTTGGGAAAAGCTGGAGGACCAGCTGCCTGACTTCTTGGGGGAGCTGCCCGACTGCCCCTGCACCCTAGCGCAGGCCCGTGCTGACTCTGGCCGCTTCCACGTGAGCTCAGGCCCCATCGGGGCCCAAGGGAGGGAACAGGCAGGCCCTTGGCAGGGACAGTCTCCCCCACTGAGGCGCTGGGAGGAGGGACTGTAGTCTGAGCCCCCTGTGGGGCTGGCTTCAGGAAAGGGATAGCAGAACCCAGAGCCAGCAAGTGACAGCCACTGGCCACTCTGCAGACGGACTACGGCTGTGACATGGAACAGGGCAGCGAGTGCACCTACCACCCGGGGGCTGTGCACTGTGTGCGCTCTGTGCAGGCCAGGTGAGCCAGGCCAGAGGGCTGGGGCCGGGGCAGGGTGGACCCAGGCTCTGGAAGGCCACCCTGACCCGCCTGTGTCCCCAGCCCCCGGTACGGCGCCGGCCAGCAGTGCTGCTACATGGCAGATGGCACGCAGCTCCTGACGGCAGACTCGAGCAGCGGCAGCACCCCCGACCGAGGCCACGACTGGGGAGCACCCCCATACCGCACACCACCCCGCGTGCCCGGCATGTCCCACTGGCTCTATGATGTGCTCAGCTTCTATTACTGTTGCCTCTGGGCGCCTGACTGTCCACGCTACATGGCGCGGCGGCCCTCCAATGACTGCCGCACCTACCGGCCCCCCCACCTGGGTGAGTGCCCACCTAGGGGCTGGGGAGGGTGCAGCTGACCCAGCGAGGGGGCCCTGCCTGACCCTTGGCTCTCACCCCAGCCTCTGCCTTCGGAGACCCACACTTCGTTACCTTTGATGGCACCAAGTTCACATTCAATGGGAGGGGCGAGTACGTGCTACTGGAGGCCGCGCTGACTGACCTGAGGGTGCAGGCACGGGCCCAGCCCAGGGCGACATCCAACGGTGAGGCTGGGCCTGGGGCTTGGGGTGGTGCCAGGTCACCCAGTGGGAAGCTGGAGCCAACCAGACCCTATTCTGTGCCCACCATACAGGCACACAGATCCGAGGCACCGGGCTGACTGCTGTAGCTGTCCAGGAGGGCAACTCAGATGTGGTTGAGGTCCGGCTGGCTGACAGGGCCGGGGTTTTAGAGGTGCTGCTGAATCAAGAGGTGCTCAGTTTTACAGAGCAGAGCTGGATGGACCTGAAGGGTGAGTGGTCCAGGTGGGCAAAGCCACAGGCTGGCCTAGCCTCCCTCCCCACCCTGCCCAGGGGCTGAAGGGTGACCCTGGACCTTCACACCTCTCCTCAGCCCTGGCTGGAGTCTGGGATGGTGCCCAGGGCTCTGATGCAAAGACAGAGGCCTCTGGGGGCTCAGATAGGAGCCAGTGCAATATGGCTGCAGGTGAATCCCTGCACTTCCCCCATGGCTGTCTTAGGCCAGACATGGTCCCAGGCCAGAGGGAGCAGGACCCAGCCAGAGGCCTGAGAGACTAGCACTGTGGGATGTGTCCTCCCTGAGGAACCCAGGAGCTGTACAGAGGGGACTCACTCTGGCTTCTCTCTCTCACCATTGGGGTACACAGTGCCACTCCTGTGTTCAAAAAAGCTACCACAGGGACACCAGCCCTGGAAGGTTAAGGACAACACTCAGAGCTCAGAAGTGCAGCAGCTTAGGCGTCCCTTGCTCAAGGGACTCAAAAAACAAAACATTTCTTAGTGGGGACAGTGGGAGGCCTGGCCTGGACCTGTTCATCTGAGGGTGCGAAGACCCTCAGGAAGGGCCAAGACAGGCACGGCTGCTGCAGCCTAGTCAGGAGTGGCCCAGGAGCACTCTCAGTGTGGGCTTCATCACACTGACTGGGCGCCTTGGGCACTTCTGGGGGCTCTGGTGCAGGTGTGGCCGGGAGCAATGGAGTGTCACAGCAGAGTTGGCCTGGAGATGCCCCCGCCCACAGTTGCTCCATGGGTGCTAACCCCCCCTTCCTGGGGCTGCAGGAGAGGTGGACATGGTGCCCACAGGGGTGACCCTGACCTACCCGACCTGTGCCCAGGCCTGTTCCTGTCAGTGGCTGCCAGGGACAGGGTATCAGTCATGCTGGCTTCGGGGGCTGGCCTGGAGGTCAGCGTTCAGGGCCCCTTCCTGAGTGTGTCTGTCCTGCTGCCTGCGAAATTCCTCACCCACACTCACGGCCTCCTCGGGACTCTCAATAACGACCCCACAGACGACTTCACCCTTCGCAGTGGGCAGGTGCTGCCCCCAAGCTCCAGTCCTCGGGATTTGTTCCATTTTGGAGCCAACTGTAAGTGACCCTATGGAGGGCTGGGTAGAGGGCATGGCACATGTGGGGTCTGTGGACCCAGGGGATTCCCCACACCTGGGCCACCAAGTACAGCTGGGCCTGTCTCCCCAGGGGCTGTGCAGAACACTTCCTCCCTGCTCACCTATGACTCCTGGTTCTTGAGGAATAACTTTCTGTACCAACCCAAGCACGACCCCACCTTTGAGCCCCTCTTCCCTGGTGAGGCCACTCTTAGCCCCAGCCAGGCAGATGAGGCAGCTGAACTCTGCGGGGATGATCAGTTTTGCAACTTTGATGTGGCGGCCACCGGGAGCCTGAGCACAGGCAATGCCACACGGCTGGCCCACCAGCTGCACCAGCATCGGGTACAGAGTCTGCAGCCAGGTGAGGGCAGGTGTGGGAACGGCGCTGGGTGTGTGCTTTGCTCTGGGGCAGGACCCCCTGGGCCAGCAGACTGTGGGCAGTGGCCAGCGGCTCAGGCCTGTCATCTGCTCTCTGCCCCTGCCCTAGTTGTATCCTGTGGCTGGCTGGCTGCCCCCCAGAATGGGCGCAAGGATAGCATCAGGTACCTGGAGGGCTCCACCATCTACTTCCACTGCAACAACGGCTACAGCCTGGTCGGGGCAGAGACCAGCACCTGCCGGGCTGATGGCCGCTGGTCTGCGCCCACCCCAGTGTGCCAGCCAGGTGAGGATGTCCCACCCACACACACACCTGCCTGAGCACCCCCCACCGCCGTGCCCACGGTCGCAGACCAGCCTCAACACTCTCGTCCCCTCACCAGGTCGGAGCTACGGGGTGCTGCTGGGCATTATCTTCGGAGGCCTGGCGCTGGTGGCCGCCATCCTTCTCACCTATGTGCTGCTTCGCCGCAGGAAGGACAACAGCATGTGAGGCCCCGCCTGGCCCCCCTCCCGGTGCCCTCCCTTGTTCTCCCAAGACCCCACATGCCCCCTCCAAACCACATCTCTATTGCAGACACATCTGGGGCTCGCAACCGTGATGGGGACAGCTTGGCCAAGACCCACCTCCCAGGAGAGAGCCCCTGTCTCTGGAGCATGCATCTGGGTCCTGCGCCCCTGCAGTCCAGACACCTGATACCTGGGCCCTTAACAATCTATTACCAGAGGCCAGGTGCTCCAGCGCCCTGAGCTGTCAGCGCTCTGTACTCTGCTCCTCAAATGCTCCCAGCTCTGGCTCCCCAGACCTTCTGAGCCACGGTGCTCCCGCACCTGACATGCAGATTCCAACACCTGGCTGCCCATAGCCCGGCACCTGGTCCCAAACACACTGACAGCTGCCATCCACTGTGGGGCCAAGTCGAGCTGCTTGGATGCTAGATCCCCAGGTGTGGACTAAGACCCCATATGGGCCCAGCCTCAGGGTGAGGAGAGGCCTCAGGACCCCATAGCAGAGAGTGAGTGCCCTGAGGGGAAGACACCACCGCCTGCCCTCCAGGCTTGTAATTGTAATGCTCTTCCGGAAGGTCTCTCAGGAACATCCCTCCCTGCCTATACGAGGAGAAAACAAGTCCCCATGTTCCTCCCCTGTGTCCTGGTGTCCATGCTGCGCCTCAATTCTGAAGAGTTCCACAAATGCCCTGCAGGGTCACCTACCAACAGCACCCAGAGTGACCCGGGCATGAGTCCCACCTGTCTCATCCTCTCCCAGGTTGTGGGATGCAATGCCCTTCCTCTATTCCCACCCTCTGGAAGTCAGACTAAACAGTGACTGCCCTGGAGGGTGGGGACAGGGCAATGTTGCCAAAGGGCTCAGCCACACAGAGCAGGCCCAGCCTGGCCAGTCTGCCTCCCACCCTCCCCTGTGCAGGCACCAGCCCCTGCCCTGGCACAGCTTTGCAAATGGTGGGTGGCAGCTTGGCTGGGCACAGTCACTGGTAGGGCTGTATCTGAGACCTCGGGTGTTGGCCCAGGAGCTAGGCACAGCACCCAAACCCGATGCTACTGCCGCCTGTCTGCACCTGCCCCTCCAGTGGTGTCAGGTGCGGTGGGGGGCGGGGGGGCACCACAGAGGCACAGACCAGAGGCCCTGCTGGAGGACACACGGGCCCCAAGTCCTTTGTGGGAAGGGCCCTGAATGGGAGCCACTCAGGGCCTAAGCAGAGTAGGACTGGGTCACATGTGACCCTTAGATCTCGGATGGGGCAAGGCCTAGGAAGGCAGAGCTAGAGGCCAGTGTTGGGGGGTGGGGGTGGGGTGCCTCCCAACGGGGGCTGCAGTACTTGGAGTGGCCACATGGGGGCAGAAGAGGGCACCAGAACACAGAGTTCTCCCCTCTCCTGGGAGGGCCAACTGGTCGTCCCCAAGTGTCAGGCATGTTGGAGGGGTTGCACAGGTTGCCCCAGGTCATCTGGCTGGGGTTAAAGTCCTGGCCTTCTGCTTCCCGGAGGATGTCATTGTGCACAGTGGGGCAGGTGTGAGGGAAGAGCTAGGAGAGTTTGGGGGTACCCAGGAAACTAGAGGACAGGAACAGGGTAGTTGCCTCCTGCCCCTCTGGGCTTACAGCTGCAGGCAAGGTAGTGCTGAGGACATGCCCCTTGGCCACCAGGCAGGTACTTTCCTCCCGCTGCTAAGTCTTCAGTGCGTCTCTGTGCCAAGCCAGGCTGAGAGGCCAGTTTCTTAGTCAAGGCATGGGCATACAGGAATTGGCAGAGGTTTACTGAGGGGTTGGGCTACCAGATGAGGAGGTCTCGGCTCAAAGAATGGAGAGACTTAACACAAAGTCTGTGTGTGGGGAGAGGAAACTGGGGAACTCTGGGAGGAGCCCTCACATTAATAATCACAAAGCAGAAAAAAGTTAAAAGTTAGTTATCAGGTATCAGCATTAAAAAAGGGAGAAGAAAGTGTCAACAGAATGTCTCTAATTTGTTCTACAAAATCTCAGACCGTTAGCAAGACCTCTGCCTCTAGCATCAAGAGACCTTTAAAATCTAGAGAGTCTTTACCACGACCCCCAGGCCTGGTATTGCCACATTTCACATATACATTGTCTCTTGGAGGCCAGTTTTCTGCTCTCTTTCATGCACACAACTCATGCCATTCTCAGATTCTCCAGGTCTCAAGCACGATGCGGCAAGTCTTACGCTGAAGATCAGGGCTCTGTTTTCTCTACAGCTTACAGGGGTACTGGGAGAGCAGGGGCGGCCTTGTGGCTCAGCAGATACACCAGAGGGTCCCACACAGGAGCAGCCCTGAAGATAGTCAAAAGATAGGTCAGACTCTGAGGCCTCTGGCTGGTCCACAGGAACAGCCTGTGCAGAGGCTCATAGGCGTGTCTTGGGAACAGCGGGGATAGGGCTGTGGCCAACCAAACCTTTCCCTGCCAGCCCAAGGCATTCAGATGCTAAGAACAAAGCATGGCCTTCTGCTTCTGCTGCAAATATAAGCAAAAAAGGAAAAAAATTACACATATGTGTATATGTGTGGGGGAGGACATAAAGTTGATCTGCAATTTAATTTACTATGTTGAACTTTTTTTTTTCTGGCCAGGGCTGGGTTTGAATCCACCACCTCTGGCATATGGGACCAGCGCCCTACCCTTTTGAGCCTCAGGCACCACCCATACTATGTTGAACTTTTAAATTGCACATGAACTTTATGTTCACCATATATGTGTGTGTGTATGTATATATTTATGTATGCATGTGTATGCGCATATATAAAGTATGGGTTGCCTCAGGCTCCCCCACCCACACCAGCCTCCCTCCAGGATGGACCCCAAGCCTGTCCCAAGGCCTTCCCTCCCCAGCAAGACAAAAAGTGCCCTGTCTGTGGCCCCACTCCCAGACTTTCCCAGTGCCAGGGGCAGGCCAGGCTGGGAAGCCCCGCCACCTGCCAGGGGCTTTTCTAGGGGCCTAATGGAGACAGGCTGGGCCTGTGCAAAGATGGCCCAGACCAGTGCAGACTGAACAGAGACGCAAAGGAGGGGCCTCCCCTGCCCCCGCCCCAGACAGCTGCTCCAGGCCCTGGAGGATGGGCAGCTGCAGGAGGGGGTTTTGAATGAAAGAAATACAGGAGTTAGGGTGTCAGTGAGGTGGTCACAGTTGAGGTGGGGGAAACAGTAAGCAAAAGAGTTGAAAATGTGATTGATGAAAGAGCGGGGGGGGGCCGGTGAGCAAACAGAAGTGGGCGAAGCACCCACAGGGTCCCAGTACCACCCAGGCGGAGGGGCAAGGGCAGGAGCGAGCTGGGAGACCAGACCCAGGTCTGGAAGTGAGGGACCTGTACACTGAGTGTAGGTCACAAAAACAACAGACCAGCCTCAGACCTGCCACCGGCTGGAGTAGGGGAAGCCCCCGCTTACCTCTCTTACCTCCCACCAGGGCAGCCTGGACACATGTCCCAGGCTACTGTCCTCAGCCTTGGCCCAAGTAATCTCCATATTACTACAATTTCCCTCAGTGTCGGTCTTCACTGGACGTTCCTCTCTAATGATGTACCAGGGGCAGAAGTAGGAGAGGACCTTACATTGCTCATTAGTATTGAAAATAAAGATGATGTGCAAGGTGAAAAAACTCTAACCAACTCCTGAGTGTGTGGACATGGGTGTTGTGCTCAGTCTTTTGCTTCTTTAAACATGACTGTACTTGGTAGATAAATTCAGGTTTACCTGGACAAGAAAGTCACCTGAGTAGACTGGCTGGTTGAACAGCACAGGTCACTGTTCAGGTGACTATAAGAAAGGCAGCATGGCCACCAGGCATCAGTGAATCCTTATGGAAGAACAACAGGCAGAGCTACAAATGTTTCTAGTTGGGATAGATCCCCAAATGTTCCACAGAACTGGAATCACCACAATAATGTGTAAGTTCACTACATACTGGGAAAGCAGCACAGCACAAATGACTGGGAAGAGAGCAGAGCACGAAGTCATCTTCTGTGGGTTTGTTTCAAACCATACTTTGAAGTAGCTCTTGTACGCCACTACGTAACTGAAAATCCAGCAATAATCTGATCTGTTTATGTATAGACCATAATTACTCAGCAAAAAAAAGCAAATACTTAAAAGAAACCAGAGGTCACAACACCATCACCACACGAGATGTGAGGATTGTTTTCTTCTATATTCAGGACAGAGAAAAAGCCAGTTTTTGCTGTGCCAATGCTTGTCCTTGTACTGACTGTCAGGCACTGATGGGGAGTGGGGTGGGGGCCTGGAACAGCAATGGTGTAGCAGGAAACCGATGCAGAAGACTCCAGGCACCAGTTGATTAGAGGAAGCGGGTTTATTCCGGCCAGGGGGTAACTCGGAACACCAGTGTGTCTCCAAAACCCAGCACCCCGACTCAATCTCTTGCCTCTCTTTTATCCACTTTTCAGGGAAGGAGTGCACATGAGGGTCATAAAACAGAGAGCCATGACATCATCCTCAAGGTCCCAGGCTCAATAGGGAAGGTTAGATTCACTTGCGTCCTTGAGACGGATCGGACCACCTGCCCTCAAAGGCGACGGAAGTCTAGGGAAGTTACTAGGTTACAATCTAGGCCCCGTATGTCAAGGAAGAAACACCCAGACAACAGAAACACCTGCAGCTTGGCTGAGGCCTACACAGGGCGGCCAGGACAGATTATTTTAGTTCTGCTTTTACTTTCTTGCCTCAAGGGGACGTGCTCAAGGAGATGGGAGCATGTGGGACCAAATTACCAAAGGATGCTGATATTTTACTTTTTAAGGAGGAGGCCAGCATTTTCCCTTCAACTTTACCACATGGTGACAAAGTTTAAATCTGCAGTATTTAGCATTTTAATAACATGTGTCTACAACAAACAGGAAGTCAAAGTCTTGTCTTCCATCCTCACCTTTTTCAGGCCCCACACCTTGTAGAGAGGGGCCTGTGAGATGGCAGAGCCCTAACATTCAGAGAATGACCCCCCAACTGCTTCTCCTCTGTTCTGAAACAGCATTTTCCTTTCTGCGTCCTCCCTCTGCCAGAAGTCAGTAGCTCTTTCTTTGTTTAGTTATCTATGCAGAGATCCTTGAGAGCCTCCCTTCTTTCTCCTTGTCTTGTGCTAACAAAGTTAAGTAGTAACCACTAAGTCACGTAGTTCTTTCTTTGTTTTGTCAACTATGCTGAGATCCTTGTGATTGTGCCCTTCTTATTTCTTTTCATATGTTAATGAAATTGAGCAGACACCATTAACAAGATGGTTTGTTTTTGTTGAAGTCATTTACATTTTCCTATTGTACTATAAAACCAAAACTATGTCTTTTGTTTATGCTATTTCCCCATTTTGTCTATAATACTTCCCCCTGGACAACCCTATACAGATACTATAACATAAAGCTGATTCTGTGGTTTGGCGCTGGCTGCAGCCATCAGCTCAGTCAGTCCTCTCGGTCCCATCCTCTGTCTCCGTGTCTTACCTTGTGCTGTATTTTCCTCATTCCCCACCAATTCCACTCTGATTCACTCTGTGAGGACCAGATCAGCTCCATTTTGTTGTTTCCACATAAGTTCTGTTCCTGGGCCCTGGCCTGCAGGGCCCACCTTGTAACCCTCCCCATTCCATTCCTAGTTGCTTACGCCATACCCACAGGGCCCACCCTGCAACCTTTCTCATTCCTTTCATAGTTACTCAACCAAATAGTACCACCCTGGGCAACAGATAAGTTTCTATTACCTTGAAATACAGGTAACCAGGTTGCACCAACTCTAGCCCCCGGTTAAGGGACCCTCCACCCCTTACCTGTACCAATCCAAATTCACCGTTACTAATGAAATCACCAACCACCAATGAAAAGTGTACTCGTATCCGACCCTACCCCTCTTGCTTTCTGTACCCCATAAAAACTGCCTTCACCCTGAGTTCGGGGCTCGTCCTCGGCTTGTATGCCAGGAGAGTCCAGACCCGGGGCCCCTGGGCCCCTGGGCCCCCTGGGCCTCCCAGGTCTGTAATAAATCTCATCTTATGCCCTTTACATCGGAGCGAGTCTCGAGTTTGTCGGTTGGCTTTTTCAGACCCAAAAACTCTCCTTCACCATGCTGGTTCACGACAACACCTGACCCATCCCCACTGGTGTAAACACCAGAGCACAGTGTAGAGAGAGGATACTGGAGAGGGGCGAGGTCTGGGAGAACAGGTCTTCTCAGGGAGACCACGAGGATGCACCTGCAGGGCCCTCTCCATGGTGACTCAGCTCTTGGGAATTTATAGGCTTAACTTCCTGGAACTTGGAAATTTCCAAGTTCTGTGAAATCCAGTAGTTCTGTAGGGGCTGGAGTAGCATCTCTTGCTTGATTCAAACTGACCAATGGGAAGAGTGCCTGTGGGGTGGAACTTTTTGACTATCAATAAAAAGGGAAAGACCAAACCAGTTGGGGAGCATGGCCATTTGGAAATCTTCTATGCTGTAAGCTCCTGGCTGATGAATAAAGCCCTTCCTCTTATAACTATGGTGTTTGGGTGCTCTTTCTCTCCGTTGGGCCTCTCTCCGTTGGTCCTCATCTTCCTGCAACAGTTTTGGTTCCCTGACCGGGAAACGAGATCACTCTTGGAGAGAACATGCACCTGGTAGTTGCCTCCAATCCTCTGGACACCCACGCGGGCGCCCCTGATTGGCCTGGGCAACATGAACCATTGAGTGCGCCAAGGAGGCAGTTTGGCCTCCCTGTGTGGACACCTCGACTGGGCTGAGAAGGGACACTGTCGGAGGGTCTTTGAGGAGTCAAACACCAGGAGTAACTGGCATGCAGGTACCTACACAGGGAGACGTCTACAGCAAGGTAGGATCCATTTGGGGCCCACTACAATTTCAGTGGAAGAGGTGCCTGATCACCTCCTGGGCGTTAGATCGCCCGCAGATCCGTTGACAGGTGTGTGAGACCAGATCTGCTAGATCGCCAGCCGATCTATGAAAGATGTGAGAGTGTGTGGATGTGGTGAGACTGAGAGAACTCTGAGGGTGGAGTTGGATCTCCCCTTCACAGGGCCTAAGGAGTGTTGGTTTGCCTCCTATGGCTAAGTGGCAGCTCGAGTGGGAAATTGAGGCTGCCCAGGTTAAGAAATGTGTTGGAATTGTGTGCATGTGAGTGCTTGGAGAATGACTGAGATGGGTAACAGTAGATAGGGTTTCGCCCCCTCCCCCCCATTCACAGGGTGAAACGAATGTGTGAGTGTGCCCTTCTTCCCTGCTCCAACTTCACCCCCTGGCTAGTCTGAGGGGAACTGGAAGTTCCAGGTTTTCTGCTCTCTGTCTTTGGTGACTGTCACAGGACCATGTCGTCTTGGGGGGAAATGGGAAGACATTAGAAAGGGTTTTGTAGTTTTGTTACTGGAATTTCTTCAGTAAGTTTTTGGTCTCAGGAATTTGAGAATTGAGACTGCGGGCCACAGATCAGTGATGAAATGGCATTTTGTTGAACTGAGGGACATGCAGATGGAGTGGAGAGCGCCAGAACTATAGGCAGAGGAGCCATGCCTTGGAAAGTGCTGTGGTCCAGGCAGTCCGGTGAGCTCTGGATGGCCCTTAAAAATCTGGAGGAGGGAGTGTAAATCTCATGGAGAACGGCACTGTATCCATATCAGCAACAGTTCTCCTGGGTGGATAGCCTCCAAAAGGGGGAAGGAGGCCCAGGTCAGAGATTTCTTGCATGAGTCCCTTGTCTAGGGGTAAATAGTTGGCCCTGAGAGATATTTCGGCCAGGACTTGGTAGATGAAAAAAAATACCTTTACAAAATGAATGGATGTCCTAGCAAATGGGTGAATGCAGCCCCTCACCTTGGGCACGGTTATTAGGTCTTTGCTATGGTTTTTGTCTAAGGGGAGGATTAGGGTGTGTGCTCCTTAGTCTGGGTGGAGCCAGCCAAAAGATTTCAGGCTGCGGCTCGGCGCCTATAGCTCAACCGGCTAAGGCGCCAGCCACGTACACCTAAGGTGGCGGGTTCGAAT
>NW_003852687.1:909246-914801 GCF_000181295.1 Otolemur garnettii
ATTCTTGCTTTTTAAACCTTCTAATTATCAGTTTGGCCGAGTGAATGGGTGACTTCATAGTGAACTGAGATTCTGTTTTGTGGAGAATTTTAAGAGTAAGAAAAATTAGAAAGAAGAATGGCATGATGTAAAGAAAGAATCTTGTGTGATAAATTTTGTCCTAAAACAGAATGGTTGTAAGAAAGTGAAAGGCAGGACAAAAATTAAAGAAGGTTTAGAATGTTTATAGATTGTCTGTGCAGGTTAAATGAAAAAAGAATTTGTGAAAGAATTTACATGTGATCCAGTTAACTATGTATTTCCTTTAAAATCTTTCAGCATGTAATCTTATTTGAACCAATGTTTTAGGCCTTTTGATATTTGACAAACCTTTCAAAATCAAAAGTCTAAATTTGGGTGTGGTGCCCATAGTGCAGTGGTTGCAGTGCTGGCCACATGCACTGAGGTTGGCAGGTTTGAACTTGGTCCAGAAAACAAAAAGCACAACTCTAAATTTGGTCTTTTTGAAATATTAAGACCACTGAAAGGCATAGAAAAACAAATTGAACTCATTTAACTTATTAAAAATGTATAGGAAACATTGTCAATATGAAATGGTGATTAATTTTATGTAGATTATGGTTATATATGTGTGTGTTCCAACATTGTAAAATATTGGTCTATTCTAACATATATTGTCAGTAATAATTTTAATTCATCTAAAAAAGAAAAAGAAATATTAAAAGAGGCTGACGAATTCTCTCGAATTCAAATTCCTGATGTCTTTGGAAATTGAGTACCTTCAGGCTAAAAGCAGATTTTTAGAACTTCTATTGGAAAGTTAACATGTCTATGAGTGTTGCTAACCTAACCTCAAACAGAACAAAAATCAGTTATGTGAAACTAGGCTAGTTTGTTATGGCTTTTTGTTTGAAATATTGTTGGTTCTTTCTATGTTCTGTTTTCCAGAAGTCAAGAAAAGAATTCTCTGTCTTTTGAGCTATTTGTAGCTTTTCAAGCCATGTAGGTACTTATGAGCAGAGTTTGAAACATGTATTTTTCTCTCTCCTTGATTTCTCTGGAATTTGAAAGTCATTAGTAAGTATTATTTTCTGACAATACAGTTATCTGCATAAGTTCAATAAGAATCTGTTTTGTTCTATAGGACATGATGGAAGCACTGGTATTTTACCAAGGCTTTGGCTGGAAATAGCATTTCCAGAGGTGTTCAGACTGCATTAAGGAATCAAGGTTGACTTTATAAAACCAATAAAGATACCCCAGAAGTGCATTAATGTACATAGTTACCACTCAATAATAAAAAAAAAAGCGAATAAAGAAAGCCTTTTGGAAAACTGGCCAGATACCCATCAGTAACCTTTCCTGATCTGTGGTAAGTAATGAAGGTTGCTTGCTGATGGGTCTGGAAATTGAAAGGTGCTTGGAGACCTCAAGAGAAGAGGAATTTACCCAATGCATACAGGTATCTTATGGCACAGATGAAACCTGGTCTCATGAAAGGCTCTTGTGAAAGTCCGGCCTGAAAATTTCTTATAAAATGTTCCAGCAAAGCCAAAGAGTCTAGATGGCTAATAATTATTCTTACTGCGCTTTATGCAAATAATCAGTATACTGAAGGTACAGTTTATTTTGGCAATGGCGTTAGTTCTACTGTAATTTGTCTTTAGTTAAGAGAGAAATTAGAGAGAGAGAAAAATAATTCAAAGGAAAAAAAAAAGGCTGTGGCCCACTTGTATTAGATCCCAGCCTTATCTATACTGCCAACTGTTAAATGGGACTAAAAGACTCGCCAAAGAGTATGGTGTGAGTGTGAGTCTCAGAAAACTTGGGTAGAAATGGGGAACAAGCAAGGGAAGTCCACCCCACTGACTACCATGTTAAAGCACCTTAAGAAGGGGTTTGTAGGTGACTATGACACCAGGAAAGCTAAGAAGTCTTTGTGAGCAGGAATGGCCCACCTTTGGGATTGGATGGCCATTGGAGGGAAGTTTAGGAAAAATCCCTAGTGTCTGAGGTATGGCACAGAGTTACTGGAAAGGGGATTTAGACTGAGCAGTTTCCGTACAAGATACCTGGCTACAGCTAGTAGTGAGCCAACCACCTTGGTTGAGAGGGCAGGTCGCGACAGTGCTAGTAACACAGGGACAGGAAGGGAAAGTGCTTTCCACCTGACCTAGAGTAGTGGTACTGAAGATATTGGCAGATCTAGTACCAAAAAACATTGCTGCAGAGACTGAGAAAGGGACACAGAAAACTACCAATTTGGCTCAAGTAAATGAGGTCCTCCAAGGACATACTAAGAGTCCAGGCCAGTTCTATGAGAGGTTATATGAAGCGTTTCAGGTGTACATTCCCTTTAACCCTGAGAGCCCTGAGAATCAGAATATGGTTACTATGGCCCTAGTTAGCCAAAGCACTGAGGATATATGGTGAAAACTGCAGAAGCAGGAGAGGTTTGCAGGTATGAACACCTCGCAATTCCTCGAAATAGCACAAAAGGTCTTTGTGAATCGGGAAGCAGTGAGCTGTAGGAAAGAGGACAGGCACATGAAGCGAAGGGCCAATCTCAGCCGCAGCTCTGAAAGGCACGAGGGGAGGACCCTCTCCCTTTCAAAGAGGACAGGGTCAAGGAATGCGAGGAAGTAGGGGACCTAAAGTAAAAGGCTCCTCCTTGCGAAGGGGTCAGTGTACAACTGGCCAAGAGACAAGGGATTGGAAGAATAAGTGTCCCCAAAGGCAAGGAAGTGTGAAAAATCCTGGGAGAGAGGTCACAGAACTGGAAGAGCAGGGAGCCCTCTATAACTTAGTGGGAGAGGCCCTGCTAGACTGAAGGGGACCAGACTCAGCCACCCCCAGAAAGTCCATGGTCCAAGTAAGGATTGGGGGCAAGGACATTGACTTTCTAATTAATACTGGGGGTGAACACTTGGTGATCACCCAGCCAGTAGCCCCTCTCTCAGACCACAGGATTGACATAGGAGCAACGGAGCCACAAGCCTTTTGTCTCCCTTGGAAGTGTTCATAAGAGGCCACAAGGAAATATACAGCTGCAACTGCCCAAACCAGATCTGGTGTCCACCTTGGAAGTGGAGACTGTTTGTGACTCAGCCAGGGGAAGGGGAACTGGCCCAGCGGTGACCACGGGTCTGGGTGAAAGATAACCCCCCCAGGGCTGTGCTCAAGGTACAGACTGCCTATTGCAACATCTAGAGGTATGTGGCTATAAAGTTTCTAAGTGAAAGACTCAGATCTGCCAGCAGTGAGTACCTTATCTAGGATTTATTATCCAGCAGGGAGGGAGGAATCTAGACATGGAGAGGCAACAAGTCATTAGTCGCTTCCCCACCTCCACAAGCCGAAGGCAAGTTTGGGAATTCCTAGGCGCAGTCGGTTTCTGTTGTCTTTGGACCCCCAACTTTGCCATCTTGACTAGACCTCTGTATGAGGCAACTAAAGGAGAGAAAGGAAAGCCCTTAGAGTGGGGAAGAGAACAAGAATGTACCTTCTCCCAGCTAAAGATGAGGCTAATGACTGCCCTGCACTGGGACTGCCGGACCTACCAAGATGGCTGTGAGTATGTTAACCCAGCTGGTTAGGTCCGGGCCAAGGCCTGTAGCCTACCTCTCTAAGCAGTTAGATGGAGTGGCAAAAGGTGGCCACCCTGCTTACTGCTCTAGCTGCTACTACTCTCCTCGTGCAAGAAGCCAATAAGCTGACTCTAGGGCAGGATCTCAGAGAAGAAGTACCCCACTCTGTGGTCACTTTAATGGACACTAAAGGACATTTTTGACCCAGCCACACGCCTTCCAGCCAATAGAAGAGAGACTGAGCATGACTGTGTGGAATTCATAGATAATGTGTACTCTAGCAGACTTGACTTGCATGACCAGCCTTGAACAGATGCAGACTGGGACTTGTATGTTGATGGAAGCAGTTATGAGATGGTGCAAGCCCTGGCAAAAAGCCATCAGTCAGCAATGTGTCACCTGCAGCCAGTTCAATGCCTGCCAAGAACCAACGGTACCCCCAGGAATCAAATCATATGGAGCAACGCCTTTCGAGGACCTTCAGGTAGACTTCACTGAAATGCCCAGATGTAGAGGGAACAACTACTTGCTGGTGATGGTGTGCACCTGCTCCGGATGGGTAGAAGCATATCCTACCCACACTGAGAAGGCACAAGAAGTCACCTGGGCACTCTTGAGAGACATTATACCACAATTTGGGCTCCCGCTGAGGATTGGGTCAGACAACGGGCCAGCATTTATCTCCGAATTGATCCAGAAGACGACTAACATCATGGCATCACCTGGAAACTACGCAACCTACCGCCCACAAGGTTCAGGGAAGGTGGAACGCATGTACAGAGCTATCAAAGCAAGTTTAGGGAAAGTATGCCAGGAGACAAACTTACAGTGGGTAAGTGCCCTGCCCTTGGTGTTATTTAAGATCAAGTGTACTCCTACTAAGAGGACAGGATTCTCACCGTATAAGATCTTATATCATAGGACACCACCTGGAGCTTGCCAAGATCCCCCTGAGAATTAGAAAAGGTAGAATTAAAGAAGCAGTTGCAGGCACTAAGAAAGGTGGCAGAGACAGTGTCAGGAATGAGTGAATGAGAGGTGTCCTGTTAGTTTGTTTTCCCTTGTCCACCCTTTCTCTCCAGAAGCTGCAGTGTGGGTCAAGGATTGGAGCATGTCTCCCCCGAGGGCGAAATGGAAAGGCCCTTACAACGTTATCCTGACCACATCTACAGCTGTACAAGTAGCACAAATTCCTACCCGGATCCATTACAGCCATTACAGCAGAGTGAAACCTGCTGTGGAACCAGAGGAGAACCTGCTCCTGCCTAAAAGGAGCTGGAACAAGCAGGACGTGAATGATGGTAGCTGATCCTGAGTTCCCACGGCATGGGCTCCACACCACAAGGACTCCTGAATTAGCAAAAGTATTGCCCAGAGAAATTGTAGCATGCGTTATGTTGCCACTCTGGTTTAAATTTAACAATAGGCTAGCCTTCTTAACAGAAGTAGTGCAAATAATAAGCTAAAGCTTTGAATAACTTGTAGGCCTCAAAGCTTAGACAGGGTAAAATAAATAAACAGGACTATAAGAGCAGAAATTAGTAAACTCTGCCAGAAAGCAAAGCTTACTTAGATACAGGCCTTGCCACTGGTATTGTTAAAAGAGGCCTCTGCCAATTCTCTATCAATTCTCTGCAATTTAGCAGGAACTCCTAAAAGAACTGAGAAAGACTGAACTAAAAAGACAAAAACCCTAGAAAGAGTAGCAAGGAAAGTGTCCACTGGAATAATTAACCATGTTCTGTTTAGTCTTTTGTGTCTGTACATCCTTTCTCTCTGGAGAATCAAAGGGACCAAGTCTAGGTCTAGAACTGGTCCCCCTGAAACCAAGGTAGAAAGGACTTTACACCATCATCCTGACCACATGCACAGCAGTGAAGGTGGAAGGAATCCTCACCTGGAGTCATCACAGTTGGTTGAATAGGACTTCACTGCCCCTTGGAAAGTAAAGGTAACTTTTTTTTTTTT
>NW_003852687.1:914865-919276 GCF_000181295.1 Otolemur garnettii
GTGCTGTGGCATCACAGCTCACAGCAACCTCCAACTCCTGGGCTCAAGCGAGTCTCCTGCCTCTGCCTCCCAAGTAGCTGGGACCACAGGCGCCCTTTAAGACAGTCAACGTGCCCTGCTCCAGCCACATACTGGGAGCTGGCTGGTCAACACACGGCTGAAGCCTGAGGAAACTCCTCAAGGGACTTGTCTTAATTGGACTTTGAACTTTGAGAAAAGAGAGGGAAAATGTCACAGGGAAAATTAAAACTTATATGTATGTTAGCCCATCACCACGGTACTATTAAGGCCTGAGTAGAGAACCCAAGAAAAGTCACAGTCCCTAAAACCTTAGTGCTAAAAAGCAATTAATATCGGCACCTGCAGAAACAAGCTGATATTGAGACCCCAAATTAAAAATATATTGGAGTCTCAAAAGGGGGGAATGAGAGAGGATACCGGAGAGGGGCGAGGTCTGGGAGAACAGGTCTTCTCAGGGAGACCAAGAGGATGCACCTGCAGGGCCCTCTCCATGGTGACTCAGCTCTTGGGAATTTGTAGGCTTAACTTCCTGGAACTTGGAAATTTCCAAGTTCTGTGAAATCCTGTAGTTCTGTAGGGGTTGGAGTAGCATCTCCCGCTTGATTCAAACTGGCCAATGGGAAGGGTGCCTGTGGGGTGGAACTTTTTGACTGTCAGTAAAAAGGGAAAGACCAAACCAGTCAGGGAGCGCGGCCATTTGGAAGTCTATGCCATCTAAGCTCCCAGGTGAGTGAGACAGCTCACCTGTCTCACTGACAAGCCCTGCCTCTCCAAGTAGGCCTTCCTCAGCTCGCTCAAGGGGGTGTGTCTCTTGATCTTGAACTGCACCATGGAGCCGTCCTGCCCACCACCTTCAGGTTGAGGTGGCCGTTCTCCATCTTCACTCCCTCCTCAGGCTTCTCCTTGGATACGGCGGGAGTGGCCCAGTCAGCTCTCTGCCTGCTGCTCTCCCACCTTCCCATTTTTTGCTCTTTGCTGGATAATTGGAAAATATTGAAGCACCTGCACCAACTTGCCAGGCTACATTACATTTCCAGAATTCCCCCCTCTGCCTGTTTCTGGTTGGGATAAGCCAGAGAGAGATTCCCATGAAAGGATTAGAGGGCAGAAGAGAAAAGCTCACTGTGGCCTCCATCTCCTGCAATCAAGCAATCCTCCTGCCTCAGCCTCCCAAGTAGCCAGGACTAGGCACATGCCACCATTCCTGGCTAATTTTTTTTTTAATTTTTGTACAGAATCTGACTATGTTGCCCAGGCCGGTCACAAACTCCTGGCCTCAAGCTATTCTCCTGCCTCAACCTCCCCAAATTCTGAGATTACAGTAGCGACCCCACTGTGCCCACACTGAAGGGTCCCAAACTGTCACCCACAGCAACAAGAACCAGGGCTTCAGTCCAGCCTTGTGGGCTCCAACTGGTGCTTGGGTTCCAGCCAGCTCCAGACTGCACCCACCTTCCTGATGCCCTGCCACGGGGATCTCCAGGCACTTCATCAAATCAAGACCACAGACTTGTAGAGAGTACTGGGCTAGCACCTGCAGCTGGGGACCCTACTTCTGTGATGGAACTCAGACTACCATAAGTGTGACATCTTTCATGTTTCCCTGAAGTATATGAATTGTGTGCAGAAAAGTGTGTGCCTGAGAAGGGTGGAACTTGGTGAATTAACCCAGTGTGAACGTGCCCAGCTGACCTGCCCAGGTCAGGAAACAGAGCAGTGGTTCTGTTGGTAACCTCATCCCACCTGCCACAATTTTCTCCATCAGTCCCTGGCCCTCCTACCCTCCAGGGTAAAGACTGCCTCACTTTCTCACGTTGGTCTGGCCTGGGTTTGCACTTTGCAGAGGTGGAACCATGGAGTAGATGGCATCTATGTCTAGTTCCCTTCGTTTATGACTTTCATCCCTGCTGCGGTGTGGGGCTGTGTTTTTTTTTTTTGCCACACGTTATTCCTTCTGACGAACACACCATAATTTATTTATCCATTCTCCTATTAAAGCACATTGGGGTGGCTCGGTGCCTATGGCTCAAGTGGCCAAGGTGCCAGCCACATACACTAAGTGAGTGGGTTCGAATCCAGCCCCGGCCTGCCAAACAACAATGCTGGCTGCAACCAAAAAATAGCCAGGTGTTATGGCAGGCACCTGTAGTCCCAGCTACCTGGGAGACCAAGGCAGGAGAATCACTTGAGCCCAGGAGTTGGAGGTTGCTGTGAGCTGGGATGCCACAGCACTCTACCTGAGGCATGAGAGTAAACAGCAGAGCTAAAGATCTGTCCTAGCCACCCTGTGTAGGCATTAGCCAGGCCGCAGGTGTCTCTGCTATCTGTATGCTCCTCCCCTGACATGGGTTGGGCCTGGACTGTATGTAACCTTGTAACTTCCTTAGGCCTCCGTTGCCTTTGAGGGCAGGTAGCCCGACCGGTCTCAAGGGTGCCGGTGAATCTGACCTTCCCCTTGAGTCTTGGGACTTTCAGATTATGTCATCCCTTTCTCAGTTTTATGACTCTCACGTGCACTGTAGTCCTGAAAAGTGGATAAAAGGGAGGCAGGGGATTCAGGCGGGGAAGAAGGGAGGCAGGCGTGGGGCTCAGTTTTTGAGACACTAGTCTTCCGAGTACCCCCCACCAGAGAAATAAAGCCACTTCCTCTAATCAACTGGCGCCTGGAGTCTTCTGTCTGCATTGGTTTCCTGCTATATACCCAGGGTGACAGCTTGAGGCTCTGTCTCAAAAAAAAGCACATTGGGGTGGTTCCTAGTTTGCGTCTATAGTGGCCAATGCTACTGTGAACATTCTTGTATGCGTCTTTTTGCTGCGCCCAGGAGTTCAACAAAGACCACACTGTGAAACAAGCCAAATTTACAGCAGAGTCCTTTTATTTGTTTGTTTGTTTTTTGCAGTTTTTGGCCAGGGCCGGGTTTGAGCCCACTACCTCTGGTATATGGAACCAGTGCCCTACTCCTTTGAGCCACAGGCACTGCCCAGCAGAGTCCTTTTATTGACAAGCTGGCCAGTGGCTGCCTCTATGTCCCAACATAGGGTTTCTGAGAGCAGCCCTGAGTGCTTAAGGCAGGGGTCCTCAAACTTTTTAAACAAGGGGCCAGTTCACTGTCCCTTAGACCATTGGAGGGCTGGACTGTGGGCCCTGGGACGAGTCAGCTGCTAAGCAGGACAGGCAGCAGTGGCAAAAACACCCGGCGGGCAGGATAAATGTCCTAGGCAGGCTGCATGTGGCCCATGGGCCATAGTTTGAGGATGTGTGGCTTAAGGAGTCAGGTTTTTAAGGCTTGGTCTGCATCCTGGTTGGCATGCAGGTTGTCCAGGTGCATTCAGGTAGGGTAGCAAGCAAGCATTGTACAGAAGCAGAATTTTGCTATTAGTTAGCTATACATCATACCTCTTTGTTTTAATATTTTCCCCACCTGGGTTTTGGAGGTTTTTTGTTTTTGTTTTTTAAAGACAGAGTCTCACTATGTCACCCTCTGTAGAGCGCTGTGGCAGTTACAGCTCACAGCAACCTCAATTATTTGGGCTTAGGCAATTCTCTTGCCTCAGCCTCGTATCTGGGACTACAGGCACCTGCCACATGGCCTAGCTATTTTTTGTTGCAGTTTGGCTGGGGCCGGGTTCGAATCCACCACCTTTGGTATATGAGGCTGGCACCCTACCTACTGAGCCACAGGTGCCCCCCACCCACCTGATATTTCTTCAAGGTCAGTCCGGGGATAGTTGGTACTTCCCAGTTTCTCAGGGGAGTTAGTCAAGTGAGAAGTTAGTGAGTACTTTCCCATCTATCTTGGGAGTCAACCAGACTTACTCCATTTTGTTTAGGGCTTGCGGCCAGGAAATTGCCAGGAGTTAACTGGTATTTTTCTACTTTAGCCTAGACCTAAACTTTTGATCCCCAACATAGGCATCAGTGTTAGAGTTTCTGGAAGAGGCATCGCTGAGAACACAGTACACATATGATAGCTTTAGTAGATAACACCACATTTCCAGATTAGTGTTCCTATCAGCACTGCATGGAGTTCTGTGGTGCCACATCCCTGCCAACACGTGGTATTGTTAGTCTCTTTCATTTTAGGCATTCTTTTTTATTTCTTTGAGGCAGAGTCTCACTCTGGCCCCCTGGGTAGAGTGCCGAGGTGTCCTAATTTATAGCAAACTCAAACTCCTGGGCGCAAGTGATCCTCTTGCCTCAGCCTCTCGAGTAGCTGGGACTATAGGCACCTACCACAACACCCAGCTAGTTTTTCTATTTTTATTTATTTATTTGAGACAGAGTGTTACCGTGTTGCCCTCAATAGAGTGCTATGGCGTCACAACTCATAGCAACCTCAAACTCTTGGGCTTAAGCGATTTTCTTGCCCCAGCCTCCCAAGTAGCTGGG
>NW_003852687.1:919854-922984 GCF_000181295.1 Otolemur garnettii
TTTTTTTGCAGTTTTTGGCCGGGGTTGGGTTTGAACCCGCCACCATATGGGGCCAGCACCCTACTTCTTTGAGCCACAGGCGCTGCTCCAGTGTTTCTATTTTTAATACAGACAGAGTTGGCTTGGTGCCTGTGGCTCTTGGCTAAGGCGCCAGCCACATTACACCTAAGGTGGCGGGTTCGAATCCAGCCCAGGTCCACCAAAACAACAATGACGGCTGCAACCAAAAAATAGCCAGATGTTGTGGTGGGCGCCTGTGGTCCCAGCTACTTGGGCGGTGGAGGCAGGAGACTCACTTGAGCCGAGGAGTTGGAGGTTGCTGTGAGCTGTGATGTCACAGCACTCTACCCAAGGGGATAGCTTGAGGCTCTGTCTCAAAAAAAAAAAAAATACAGACAGACAGACAGAGTCTCACTCTTGCTCAGGCTGGTCTCCAACTCCAGAGTTCAAGTGATCTACCAGCCTCAGCCTCCCAGAGTGCCAGAATTACAGGCGTGAGCCATTCTAATGGAGGTATACTGGTAGCATATTGTAGACTGAATTTGCATTTTTCTGTCAACCAGGGAAGCTGTGTACCCTTTCACATGTTAACAGGCCATCTGGAGCTCTTCTTTTGTGAAAGATCTCTGTCTTTTGCCCATTTCCTATTGTTTAGATTTTCTAATTGATGTGTAGGAGTTCTTCCTATATATCATGAGTAAGAGTTTGTTGTCAGCTATAGCACTGAAAAAATTCTCCCATCTATGACCTGCCTATTTTACTGATTCAATGGTGTCTTTTGTTGAACAGAAGTTTTTTCTTGTTTTTTTGGGGGGGGGCGGGCAGCAGTTATTGTGGGTTTTTTGTTTGTTTTTGAGACAGAGTCTTACTTTGTTGCCTTGGGTACAGGGGTGGTGTCACAGCTCACAGCAACCTCAAACTCTTGGGCTCAACCAATTCTCTTGCCTCAGCCTTCCAAGTAGCTGGGACTACAGGCCTGTCACAATGCCGGCTATGTTTAGAGACAGAGGTCTGTCTTGCTCTTGCTCAGGCTGGTCTCAAACTCCTGAGCTCAGGTAATCCCCCTGCCTTGGCCTCCCAGAGTGCTGGGATTACAGGCATGAGCCATCTTGCCTGGCCTGGGTTATTGTGTTTGTTTTGTTTTGTTTTGTTGAGAGAGAGAGAGAGAGAGAGAGTCTCCCTCTGTTGCCTGAGCTAGAATGCCCTGGCATCAGCCTTACTCACAGCAGGCCTCAGCCTCCTGAGTATCTGGGACTACAGGTGCCCACCACAACACCTGACTAATTTTTTCTATTTTTAGTAGAGATGGAGTCTCACTCTTGCTGAGCCTCCCAGAGTGCTAGGATTACAGGCACGAGCCACCCAGACAGGCCAGAAGTTCTTAATTTTAATATAATCCAGTTTAGGCTCGGCACTTGTAGCTCAGCAGCTAGGGTGGCCACATACATCAGAGCTGGTGGGTTTGAATCCAGCCCAGGCCTGCCAAACAGCAATGACTACAACCAAAAAATGGCCAGGCATTGGGGCAGGTACCTGTAGTGGGAGGCTGAGGCAAGAGAATAACTTAAGCCCAAGAGTTTGGATTTGCTGTGAGCTGTGACACCAGGGCACTCTACCCAGGATGACAGCTTGAGACTGATTCAAAAAAAAAAATTATATATATATAATATATATATTATATGTCTCTTAAAAAAATAAAATCATTTGCCTGCTGTAAAGGCACAATGATGGCTCGGCGCCTGTGGCTCAAGCGGCTAAGGCGCCAGCCACATACACCTAAGGTGGCGGGTTCAAATCCCCAGCCTGGACCCGCCAAACAACAATGATGGCTGCAACCAAAAAATGGCCAGGCATTGTGGCGGGCGCCTGTGGTCCCAGCTACTTGGGAGGCTGAGGCAGGAGACTCGCTTGAGCCCAGGAGTTGGAGGTTGCTGTGAGCTGTAATGCCACAGCACTCTACCCAGGGGGATAGCTTGAGGCTCCATCTAAAAAAAAAAAAAAGGCACAATGATGTTGTCTGTTTTCTGAGAGATGCTTTATTGCTTAATATTTTATAATTATACCTGCAAACCAAATTGAATAGCTTGTGGGGTATGGTGTGAGGTAGGGGTCAGGGTGTACTGTTTTCATGTGGATATCCAAATGACTCTGCACCATTTACTGAAAGAACATCTCTTCCTGTCTTTCCCAGTATGTCCCCTGTCAGAAGTCAGGTCATCTTCTGTTCTGCTCCACTGGCCAGTTTGTCTATCTTTGTACCAGCACCAAATTGTCTTACCATAGCTTGTTCTTGATATCTGGTAATACCAGTCAACCATCATGTTCTTCTTTCTCAAGATTGCCTGGGCTAGTTCTGATCCTTGAAATTTTCATATGAATTTTAGAATCTGCTTACCAATAATAATGAAAAATCTTTCAGTATTTTGATTAGGACTGCATTGAATCTAGACATAAATGAGGGGAAAATTGACTTCTCACAATATTAAGCTTTCTAGCCTATAAACACATTTATTTATTTTTTATTAAATCATAGCTATGTACTCATTGCAATCATAGGGTACAATGTGCTGGTTTTATATACAATTTGACATATTTTCATCAAACTGGTTAACATAGCTTTCACCGCATTTTCGTAGTTATTGTGTTAAGACTTTTATATTCTACATTTAGTAAATTTCACATGTACCCTTGTAAGATGCACTGTAGGTGTTGTCCCATCAATTATGCTCCCTCCATCCATCCTCTTCCCTCCCCTCTCCTCCTTCTCCCCTTTCCCCATATTCTTGGGTTATAATCGTTTGTTTGTTTGTTTGTTTGTTTGTTTTGAGACAGAACCTCAAGCTGTTGCCCTGGGTAGAGTGCCGTAGCATCACAGCTCACAGCAACCTCCAACTCCTGGGCTCAAGCGATTTTCCTGCCTCTGCCTCCCAAGTAGCTGGGCCTGGGATCACTTGCTCTCTTCTTGCTAATACATTTGAGTTCTCTGTGGATTCTGGTTATTAAACCTTTGTCAGAGACATAACCAGCAAATATTTTCTCCCATTCTGAGGGCTGTCTGCTCGTTTTATTTACTGTGTTCTTGGCTGTGCAAAAGCTTCTTAATTTGAAGGTCCCAGTAGTGTATTTTTGA
>NW_003852687.1:928187-929624 GCF_000181295.1 Otolemur garnettii
CTCTTGAGACATCTTTTGAATAATTTCTTGAGATATCTTTTGAATAATTTCTTGAGAAATCTTTTGAATAATTTCTTGAGCTTCTAATTCCTTCATTTCTTCCAGTCTGTTAATCTTATTTGCTATCCACATTCTGAACTCGATTTTTGACATTGCAGCCATTTGCTTGTGGATGGGGTCTTCAATTGTGTCTTCCCTATTTTCCCTTGGAGGAGTTGATCTACTCTGGTTATTCGAGTTGCTAGAGTTTTTCTGCTGATTCCGCCTCATGCTGAGTTTACCTTGTTTGGAGGCCTTATTAGAACTGTTCAGTTGGTGGCTTCTTTGGGTTGCCCAGAGAGACAGGCAGAGCGTGTCTGTTGTCTTCTCCCAGTTCTCAGGTGCTGGGGCAACTGGGGTGCAGTGGAACGGTAGCAGTTGCATGGGAGTGTGCATGGCCAGATTAGATTTCGTTCAGCCTGCCGGGGTGACTGGGGGGGTGGGCAAGAGACTGGCAGCAGCCGGATCAGTCCTAGTTTGGCCCATCCGGGCAACTGGTGGAACAGGGGAACTGTAGTAGCTAGATCAGTCCTAGTTCAGCACCCCGGAACAGCCAGGGGGTGGGGGAGTGGCAGTGGTAGCACAGGGTAGCAAGAGACCAGATCAGTCCTAGTTCAGCCCTGCCAGAGTAGCTGGGGGGGAGTAGAGGACTCCTTGACTGTAGCCCATTGGACGCATATGGCGCTAGCAAGTCGAACTGTGCGCCCAGGCCAATTTCTTCAAGTGTTTTCCCTGCACTTTCTTCTAGTATTTTTATAGTTTCATGTCTTAAGTTTAAATCTTTAATCCAGTGAGAGTCAATCTTAGTTAGTGGTGAAAGGTGTGGATCCAGTTTCAGTCTTCTGCAGGTCGCCAGCCAGTCTGCCCTGCACCATTTGCTAAATAGGGAGTATTTTCCCCACTCAATGTTTTTAATTGGCTTGTCAAAGATCAAATAACAGTAAGTAGCCAGGTTCATCTCTTGGTTCTCTATTCTGTTCCATACATCTATCTCTCTGTTTTTGTGGCAATACCGTGCTGTTCTGATCACTATGGATTTATAGTATAGTCTGATGTCTGATAACGTGATTCCTCCTGCTTTGTTTTTATTTCTGAGTAATGTCTTGACTATTTGAGGTTTTCTATGATGCATAAAAAATAAAGTATTATTTTTTAAATTATTTAAAGTATGACAATGGTACTTGAATAGGGATTGCATTAAAATTATATATTGCTTTGGGTAGTATGGACATTTTAACAATGCTGATTCTTCCCAGCCATGAGTATAGTATGTTTTTCCAGTTGTTAACATCTTTAGTTATTTCTTTTCTTAGAGTTTCATAGTTCTCTTTATAGAGATCTTTCACATCCTTTGTTAGGTAAACTCCTAAATATTTCATCCTTTTTGGCACTACTGTA
>NW_003852687.1:931514-934584 GCF_000181295.1 Otolemur garnettii
TTTTTTTTTTTGAAGAACACTAAGATAGTTAATTTTATTTGTTCAAAAGCTCATTTTGCAAGCATTAAATCAAGGCTGGGGCTGGGCATGGTGGCTCATACCTGTTGTCCCAGAGCTGTGGGAGACCAAGGCAGGTGGATCACCTGTGCTCAGAGGTTTGAGACCAGTTGAAGACCCATCTGAGGCAGAGTGAGCCAGAGTGAGACCCCGTCTCTACAAAAACAACAAGACAGCTGGACCTTGTGATCCTAGCTACATGGGGAGCAAGAGAACACTACAGGAGGAAGAAATAAAAAAAAAAAATCAAGCTTGGGCTTTGATTCTGTGAGCCCAAATTCACATATTAAGGAAGATAAAAGCAAACTATGATCCATGTACCTGGCTGAAAACTAAAGGCTCGGGGTTAATCAGATTGTAGTTTTTGAATTCCTACAGCCTAGAGTTCAGTATTCACAGGTCTTTCAGGTCCTTTTGGATGTCCCACAGGGTATCTGCACTTTTCTTGAGCTGAGCAACCTCTTCATCCTTTAGTTTCTGGTTGATGAAGCTAGTTAATCCCTGAGTATTCAGGATACACAGAAGGCTCAGGAAGATTTCATTCTCAATACCGTACATCCCCTTCACCATTCTTGATAGTGGGTGAATCCTAGATAGATTTTTCAGCATGGATTCAATAAGATCAGCTACACTTAATCCAATTGCCCAATTAGTATATCCTTTTAGCTTGATGACTTCATAGGCACCCTCAACCACCATCTTATGCACTTCTTTACAATTTTCACTATCATTGTCTGTTCCCATTTCTGGATTCAATTCCTGGAGAGAAACACCAGCCACATTTACTCCACTCCACACAGCCACACTTGAGTCGCCATGTTCTCCCAAAATCCATCCGTGGCAGCTGCTGGGATGAATGCCAAGCTTTTCAGCCATAAGATAGTGAAATCTAGCAGAATCCAGGTTACACCCACTTCCAACACATGGTGTTTGGGTAATCCACTTAGTTTCCAGGTAACATATGTACAAATGTCCACTGGATTGGAAACTACAATTATGATGCAATCAGGACTGTACTTGACGATCTGAGGAATAATGAACTTGAAGACATTAACATTTCTCTGTACCAGATTGAGACAACTCTCCTCCTCTTGCTGACGGACACCTGCAGTTACCACCACGATCTTAGAATTGGCAGTCACAGAGTAATCTTTATCTGCCACAATTTTAGGTGTCTGAAGAAATAAACTCCCATGCTGCAGATCCATCATTTCTCCTTTAAGCTTATCTTCCAGAACATCCACAAGAGCAAGTTCATCAGCCAGAGACTTTTCCAAAATGCTGATAGCACACACCATGCCATCTTGTCCAATGCCCACAGTTGTGATCTTATTGTTTGGGACCACTGCTTCTTCTTCTGCAACTGGTGCAATGAGTTTTCCTTAAGACTTGCCATTATACACAGGAGGGAGAGGACTTCACTAGCTGCTGTGAAAGTCAAGTGCAGGAGATGTGAGCTGTCTCTTTCTGTTCTCTTGAGGAAGGCTTGCAGTGCTATAAATTTTCCTCTTAGGACTCCTTTGCAGTATCCCAGAGGTTCTGGTAATTCAAGTCTTCATTATCGTTTTGTTCCAAAAATTTGGTAATTTCCTTCTTAGTCTCATCTATGACGCAGCCATCATTCAGCATAAGGTTTTTTTTTTTTTTTTTTTTTTTTGAGACGGAGCCTCAAGCTATCCGCCTGGGTAGAGTGCCATGGCATCACGCTCACAGCAACCTCCAACTCCTGGGCTCAAGCGAGTCTCCTGCCTCAGCCTCCGAAGTAGCTGGGACTACAGGTGCCCGCCACAACGCCTGGCCATTTTTGGTTGCAGCCATCATTGTTGTTTGACGGGCCCAGGCTGGGGATTCGAACCTGCCACCTTAGGTGTATGTGGCTGGCACCTTAGCCGCGTGAGCCACAGGCGCCGAGCCCAGCATAAGGTTATTTAGTTTCCATGTTTCTGTTGAGTGTTACTTTTAACAAATATGAAGTGACCATCCTTAGCTTTCCTTACTTTTGTTGGTTTAAAGCCTATTGTGTCTGTGAATAAAATTGCAATGCCTGCTTTTTTCTGATTTCCATTTGCCTGAAATATAGATGATTATCCCTTCACCCTGAATCTATATTTATCTTTTATTTATTTATTTATTTATTTATTTTGAGACAGAGCCTCAAACTGTTCCCCTGGGTAGAGTGCAGTGGCATCACAGCTCACAGCAACCTCTAACTCGTGGGCTCAAGCGAGTCTCCTACCTCAGCCTCCCAAGTAAGCTGGGACCACAGGTGCCCACCACAACACCTGGCTATTTTCTTGGTTGCAGCCAAGAAAATTGTTGTTTTGGTGGGCCCAGTTGTTTTGGTGGGCCTGGTTGTTTTGGTGGGCCCATGGTTGTTTTGGTGGGCCTGGGCTGGATTTGAACCGGCCACCTTAGGTGTATGTGGCTGGCACCTTAGCCACTTGAGCCACAGGCACCAAGCCATGTTATGGTTTTCTTACATTTGGCTGCTTGCAGAATTTTCTCCTTCACGTTAACTTTGGTGAAGTTAATTATAATGTGCCTAGGAGATGCATTATTCAGGTTGAGTCATGCTCGGGTTCTGAAACTGTCTGCTATCTGAATTTCACAATCTCTTGGCATGTCTTGGAAGTTCTTCTTCATTATCTCATGAAGTAGAGCCTCTGTGCCTTTCAAAGCAACCTTGTTGTCTTCAGGAATTCCTATAAGGCAAATATTAGTTTTGTTAGAATTATCCCAGAGCTCTCTGAGAGAATGATCCATTTTGGCTCTCCACTTCTCTTCCTCTTTGAGTATTTGGGAGCTTGGTTCAAAAGCTTTGTCTTCAATGTCAAAAATCCTTTCTTCTGCTCCATTCTGTTACTGAGGGGTTTTAGTATTTCTCAGATCTTTGAGGGCTGCAAGTTCTTGTCTCAATGTGTCAAAATCTTTGGTGATTTTGTCTTTGAATTCATTGAATTCTTGAGACAACTGAAGTGCTCCTTGAATTTCTAATTCTAACTTTTTTTTTTTT
>NW_003852687.1:934695-936798 GCF_000181295.1 Otolemur garnettii
AGTCTCCTACCTCAGCCTCCCAAGTAAGCTGGGACCATAGGCGCCTGCCACAATGCCTGGCTATTTTTTGGTTGCAGCCATCATTGTTGTTTGGTGGGCCTGGGCTGGATTCGAACCCGCCACCTTAGGTGTATGTGGCTGGTGCCTTAGCCACTTGAGCCACAGGCGCCTAGCCTCTAATTCCAACTTTACCTCCATTCTTTTAATCTTATTTGCAATCCAAATTCTGAATTTGATTTCTGACATCTCAGCCATTTGTTTATGAATGGTATCTTCAGTTGTGTCTGCCATGTCGTCCCTTGGGGGAGTTGATCTACTCTAGTTATTCATGTTACCAGAGTTTTTCCACTGATTCCACCCCATGATTATTTTAAACCGTTTGGCTAGATAAGCAGATATGGAGAAGCTTGGTTGGGTGCTCCTGGAGTAGTGATTAACCAGCCCTTTGCCCAAGAACTGGGACTGGTGTTTGTACCTTTTCCCCTAAAGCTTTGAAAGGACCTGTCCAGTGCTATGGACTGAGACACTGGGGACTTACTTGGTGTGGTGGGGCCAAGTGGCTCTGTCTTGTTTTCAGCTGGTCTCTGTCCTACTCTAGTGAATTAGTTACACTGGGTTGAAGTCTCAGCTGTGGAGAAATACCAGCCTCCCCACCCTCCACAGGCAACAATTGGAAAAGGAAAATCAAACCTTCCCATCACCACACACCCAGGGTACCACTTTTGATAGTCCTTGGGTGATTAGCCCAGGTCAAGAGTTCCAAATCATTTTCCTAGTCAGCACCCAGTCCCATGTGGGAGAGTTCAAAAGGCCTCATGCAACTAGATAGCAGGGGTCTGCTGGCAGCTTGAGTATGACTTGCTCAGGTGCTCCATGAGGTCAGAAAGACCCATCCAGCAAATGAATTAGTCTGGGAAGGTTGATGCCTCCTTGCCCACCTTGCACCGCAGTGACACCCAGTTACTGGTAACCCCACAGGGCTGTGACCCAGTTCCCTCCAATGAGCAAATGTTCCAGGGCAGGGGTCCTCATACTTTTTAAACAAGGGGCTAGTTCACTGTCCCTCAGACTGTTGGAGGGCCAGACTGTGGACCTGGGATGAGTCAGCTGCTAAGCAGGACAGGCAACAGCAGCAGAAACACCTGGCAGGCCAGATAAATGTCCTTGGGCCATAGTTTGAGGAACCCCTGCTCCAGGGGTTTGCACCTGCCTGAGTCACAGGGAGATCTATGTCTCCTCAGCCAGGCCACCACTCTCTCCCACTATCTAGCAGGGGGAGCTGAGGCCTGACAACCTCAGTTAGTTAATGGAAGCTGGGGCAGTTCACTCAGTTCCAGCCCCACCCCTGATTGATGTTGCTGACACTTATATTTTGGCAGAATTTGTTTCTGTCCTGGCTATATTCCCCTGTGGACCAGGCACTGTTTGAGTTCACAGAAACTGTGACTCAGCCCCAGTCTGTGCAACTGCCCAGAGCTAGTGTGTCTATCTCCATTGCACTCTGTGTTGGGGCGGTGCAGTTAGAGCTCACACTCAGCTCTCAGTTTCTGCTCCTCCCTGCCTGCCATTGTCTCAGCTATGATCCCCTGAGGGCCAGGTGCTTCTTAAACTCACTAAAGCAGTCCTTCTGACTCAGCCCCACCCTGGAAGTATGCCATCTCTGCTCATGTGTATTCTAGCCAGGCCGGGCCAGGCAGGTACTGCCTCAGGCATACCCTTTATTCACAGGGCCTGTATTTCCATCCCAAATCTGTTCCACTGGTGGCTGCCAGCAAAGAAGATGCTTGGCTTCCTCTGGTTGCCCAGAGAGGCAGGGAATGTCTCTCCAAAATATCCTCAGGGATGTGAGCCCTATTGTTCCCACCGCTGCCACTGCAGCTCTGCGCTGCAGGCACCACCTTTCCCTCTCCTATATGATTCCCTCAGTTCACCATCTTTTTACTTCTGTAGTGCAGAATCATCACCAACCAGCAACAGCCCATGCCTTGTCCATGTTGTGCCCACCCCGGGGGTCGCCTACCCAAAGACCACTCACAATCACAAATCGATGCAAAAAGCAAGAGGCAGGTTTATTGCTGGCGCGTCAGGGTTCCTCAGCCACAA
>NW_003852687.1:937838-939348 GCF_000181295.1 Otolemur garnettii
CCACCTTAGGTGTACGTGGCTGGCGCCTTAGCCGGTTGAGCTATAGGCACCGAGCCTCTAAACACATTTATTTATGTCTTCTTACTTTTCTCTCAATCATGTTTTCTAGTGGTCAGTTTGGGTCTTGTATATCTTTATTAGTGTTTTGTTTCTTTGTTTCTTTGTTTTTGAGACAGAATGTGCTCTATCACCCAGGCTAGAGTCCAGTGGCATCATCACAGCAGCCTCAAACTGCTGAGCTAAAGATATCCTCCTGCCTCAGCCTCCTGAGTACCTGGGACTACAGGCCCCACCATGACAGTGTGCTAACTTTTCTGGGTTTTGTAGAGATGGGGGTCTTCCTCTTGCTCAAGCAGGTCTTGAACTCCTGGCCTCAAGCAATCCTCCTGCCTCAGCCTCCCCAAGGGCTAGGATTATGGGCACAAGCCATCACACCTGAACTCTTTGTTAGTTTTACTTGTAGGTATTTTTTAAGTGATTTTACTTCAAACAGGTGTTTTCTATTTGTGGTTCATAGGCAGAAATATTGACTTTTATATACTTTTCTTGATTCCAGGCACATTGCTCAATTTACCTATTTTTAACGGTTTGTCTGCAAAGTGTCTACCAATAAGGACAATCTCACTTCTTCCACTGAAATCCTTAACACGTTTGTTTTTCCAACCCTGTACTGGCCTGGACTTCCCTTGGCTGTTGAAAGGAAATGATGAAAGTGATTCTTATCTTGGTCTTGATCTCAAAAGGAAGGCTTTTTATGTTTTATTATTGAGCCTGACATTTACTGCTGGTTTTTGTAGCCACAATGTCAGATTAAGGAAATCTCTTTCCATTCCTAGTTGCTTAGAGTTTTCATCTTGAGTGAATGTTGGCAAATTTTATCAAACACTTTTCTAAAGCTATTGTGATGGTCTATGATTTTTTTTAATTCCATTCTATTACCTTATTTTCTTTTTCTTTTTTTTTTTTAGCATAACAAAGGGTAATTTTATTTAAGAATAAAGAGAACGCGTAGAGCACTTCCAAAAAAAGTTGGAAGTGGGTCCCACTCACATGTGAGAAGAGAGAGAGACCACATTGCTTTAATTTCTAACATTTCAACCAATCTTGCATGCCTGGAACACACTCAAATTGATGGTGATGAATTCTCTCTTTTTTTTCCTGCCTCTGGGTTTGGTTTGCCTATATATTGTCATATATTGTTTAGGAGTGTAGCATTTCTGTTCATGAATGAAATCACCTCAACATGTGATTGAAATTTTTTGGTCAAGTTTTGTTCTGAAAGTTATACTATCCTTGTTAAAAAGAAGTTGCGAAATGTTTCCTCTTTTCTGTTCTCTGGAAGTTTGTGTAATGCTGGTATTTTTTCTTCCCTCAGTGTTTGGAAGATTTCACTGCAGACTTCTGAGCCTGGAGTTATTTACTTTGTCCCTGTGGGATCTCATTGTTGTTTTAATTGGAAATGCTTGTTTTTGACTGAGATTTAGCAACTTTTTTTTCTTTTTTTTTTTTT
>NW_003852687.1:939722-942585 GCF_000181295.1 Otolemur garnettii
AAAAAAAAAAAAAAAAGAAAGAAAGAAAGAAAAGAAAGAAACCAGCCCACATCACATTATATATTGAAACTGTTTTCCTACAAGTTTTTCACTAGTATTTTCTTTTTCTTTTTCTTTCTTTCTTTCTTTTCTTTTCTTTTCTTTCTTTTCTTTTCTTTTTTTTTTTTAAGACAGAGGCTCACTTTGTTGCCCTGAGTAGAATGCTGTGGCATCACAGCTCACAGCAACCTCTAACCTTGGGCTCAAGAGATTCTCTTGCCTCAGCCTCCCAAGTAGCTGGGACTACAGGTGCCCACCACAATGCCAGGCTATTTTTTAGAGACAGGCTCTCACTCTGGAACAGGCTGGTCTCGAACTCATAAGCTCAGGCACTCTGCCCACATCGGCCTCCCAAAGTGCAGGGATTACAGGTGTGAGTTACCATGCCCAGTCCAAAGATATTTTTCTACTTCAAAAAATTTTTAAATTTTGGCCAGGTGCAGTGGCTCACATCTGTAATCCTAGCACTCTGGGAGGCCGAGGCAGAAGGGTCCCCTGAGCTCAGAAGTTTGAGACCAACCTGAGCAAGATTAAGACCTCATCACTACTAAAAATAGGGAAATTAGGCAAGTGTTGTGGTCAGCACCCATAGTCCCAGCTGCTTGAGAGGCCGATATGGGAAGATCCCTTGAGCTTGAGGTTGCTGTAAGCTATGATGATACCACTGCTCTCTACCCAGGAGGACAGCTTAAGATTTTGTCTCAAAAAAAAAGTAATGAAAAAAAGGCTTGGTGCCCGTAGCTCAGTGGTTAGGGTGCTGGCCACACCCCGCCCCCCCCACCCGGTCCTGCTAAACAATGACAACTACAACAAAAAAATAGCTGAGCATTTTAGCAGGAGTCTGTAGTCCCAGCTGCTTGGGACATAGTGAGACTCTGTGTCAAAAAAAAAGAAATAAAAAAGAGTTGCATTCATGTACATACTAAGAGAACATCGTCCTTGCAGTACTAAGTGTTGGCTCTACCAGGATAGAGAGACCTTGTTGTTCTTTTTAATGTGCTGCTGGATTCTCCTTGTAATGTTTTATTTGGAAGTTTGCATTGTATCATAAACACAATTGGTCTGTGGTTTTCTTTGTCAGATTGCAGTCATTGCTACACTGGCTTCATAAAGTGGATGTAGAAAGTTTCCTCCTTGTTCTACTGGCAAGACATGTCTCTGATTCTAAGGGCAGGACATATTTACCCTGTGGAACTTTTCAGAAGGGTGTTTAGGGTAAGCTAGTGTTCTCAATTTCTTTTGTGATCATTGATGTGTTTAGATCTTTGTCTCTTATTGTTGAACTCATTTGTCCTGTATGTTCAAGATTGTCAGAGATAGTAAATAAAAATATAGGCTACCAATTTAACTTGAATTTCAGATAAATAACAATATCTTTTTAGTATAAGTCCCTGTTGCAATGCCTTTTTTTTTTTTTTTTTTTTTTTGGAGACAAGAGTCTCGCTTAGTCACCCTCGGTAGAGTGCTCACAGTAACCTCAAACTCTTGGGCTCAAGAGAATCTCTTGCCTCAGCCTCCCAACTAGCTGGGACTACAGGTTCCTGCCACAACACCCAGCTATTTTTTTAGAGATGGGATCTTGCTTTTGGTCAGGCTGGTCTCAAACCAGCCTATATTTTCTCAGAGCAATAATCATGATATTTTATCCACTTTTGCATTCTCATAAACCAGTTTTTGTTTTTGTTTGTTTGTTGGTTGGTTTGTGGAGACAGAGTTTCACTGTGGGCTGTGGAGACTCTACCCACAGTAGAGTGCTGTATCATTACAGCTCACAGCAACCTCCAACTCCTGGGCTTAGGCAATTCCCTTGCCTCAGCCTCCCAAGTAGCTGGGACTACAGGCACCCACCACAACGCCTGGCTATTTTTTTGTTGCAGTTTGGCCCAGGCCAGGTTTGAACCCGCCACCCTGGGTATATGGGGCCAGCACCCTGCCCACTGAGCCACAGGCGCTGCCCCACAAACCAGTTTTGAAAACACTCTTTCCAATCATTTTCTACAAGTGCAAGAAACACACTTTTGTAGGTATGAACAGCTTGAGGACTGGAGAATTTCTTCCATGTACGCAATTTTTTACTATAGAGAAGAGGAAATAATCACATGGGGCAAGTCAGGACTGTAAGGTGATGAGTCATAAATTTAATCTCTGTAGACTCCAGGAACTAAATGGTGAGGTTGGCTGTGTGGGAGGACTCATTGTCATGCTGTAAGATGGTCCCCTGCAGTCCTGTCCTTGGCCTGTCCTTGGTGGGTGTACTGCTGTGTACCACTGACGGTACCGGTCCTTTGTTCCTCCAGAACAGGTGTGACAGGACTGCTTTTAGAGAAGAAAGCTGCCACTATTTTCTTTCTGACACTTGGTGGGTGCCTTACTTTTGTTGGTGGATTTTCATATGGCAAAGTTCACACTGTCAATTGACATTTATTCTCTGGATCTAACTAGTAAATCCAGGTTTCATCACCAACAACAATGTCAGAAATGCGTCTAGACCTGCCTCCCTCAAATGTGACCAGCATTTCTTCACACCATTCAACACAGATGCACTCTTGCTCATCTATCAAAGTGTGAGGCACCCATCAGGATGAAACTTTCCTAATTCAAAAGATAAACATGGCTCAGCGCCTGTGGCTCAAGTGGCTAAGGCGCCAGCCACATACACCTAAGGTGGCGGTTCAAATCCAGCCTGGGCCCGCCAAACAAGAATGATGGCTGCAACCAAAAAATAGCCAGGCGTTGTAGTGGGCACCTGTGGTCCCAGCTACTTGGGAGGCTGAGGCAGGAGACTCGCTTGAGCCCAGGAGTTGGAGGTTGCTGTGAGCGTGAT
>NW_003852687.1:942667-945327 GCF_000181295.1 Otolemur garnettii
AAAAAAAAAAAAAAAGATAAACATGCAGGATTTTGGACACTGCCACCAATTTAATATATTGCCACTTCAAGGCCCTCAAATGTCACTTAATTGTTTTCTCAAACCCTTTTTTCCACAGCAGCAATGATTCCATTAGTCACCAAACTTACCAGATATCCACTTCATTCCTCATCTTTCGGTGAAGTTTGGCCTCTTCTAAATTTTTATTGAGATAGAGTCTCATTCCATCACCCTGGATAAAGTGTTGTGGCATCATCATAGCTCATTGCAATCTTAAACTCTTGGGCTTAAGAGATCTTCTTGCCTCAGCCTACTAAGTAGCTGGTGGAGCTAGCAGGTTCAAATCCAGCCTGGGCCCGCCAAACAACAATGACAACTGCAACCAAAAAATAGCCAGGCGTTACAGCAGGTGCCTGTATTCCCAGCTACTTGGCAGGCTGAGGCAGGAGAATCGTTTAAGCCCAAGAGTTGGAGGTTGCTGTGAGCTGTGATGCCACGGCATTCTACCCAGTGTGACAGCTTGAGACTGTCTCAAAAAAACAAAACAAAACAAAAAGGTAGAAAAACCAGCTGGGACTACAGGCATGTGCCACGATGTCCAGCTGGTTTCCCTATCTTTTTGTTTTGTTTTTTGAGACAGAGTCTCAAGCTGTCACCCAGGGTACAGTACTGGGGTGTCACAGCTCACAGCAACCTCATACTCTTGGACTTAAGTGATTTTCTTGCTTCAGCCTCCCAGGTAGGTGGGACTACAGGTGGCTGCCACAACGCCCACCTATTTTTTGTTTGCAAATGTCATTGTTGTTTGGCAGGCCCAGGTTGGATTCGAACCCACCAGCTCTAGTGTATGTGACTGGCATCCTAGCCACTGAGCTACAGGCGCTGAGCTGATTTTTCTACTTTTTTTCTATTTTTAGTAGTGACCAGGTCTCATTTTGCTCTCAGACTCCTAAGTTCAAGCAACCCACCTGCCTCAGCCTCCCAAGCCTGGCCTGTCTTCTATATTCTTAAAACCACCAAAAAACTCTCACACAGGAAGGAGGAAGGTCTTTGAAAGCCTGTTGCAAATGCTCAAGGTTTTGAGACTCATTCAACCCACTTTTAAAGTTTCATCTGAGAAGTGCACTGTTACCCTGATGTATCTGCCTCTGTAGGTCAATTGGTGCTTAGTCCTGGCTGCTTGCAGAATTTTCTCTTTCATCTTGACTTTGGATAGGTTCATTACAAAATGTGTCTTGGAGATGCTCTATTTGTGTTTACACAACCCAGAGTTCAATATCTCTCTAAAAGGAGTGTTTTGGAATCCTCAGTGATATATGGGAAGTTTTCAGTTATGATATCCTCCAATAGGGCTTCTATTCTCTGGGACATTCTTCTTTCCCTTCAGGAATACCTATAATTTGTATGCTTAAATGCTTTATGAAGTCTTATAATTCTCTGAGCAAATATTCTTCTTTCTTTCTCTTCTTTTCTGCCTCTTTAACTGCCTGAGTTAGCTCAAGAGAGTTATCCTTTAGCTCTGAGATTCTTTCTTCTCCATGATCTAATCTATTATTGATGCTTTCTACTGCATCTTTAAGTTCCCCGATTGACTCCTTTAAGTCCGTAGGGTCTGCCATGTCGTTTATGTAGTCTTCATGTCTTTCATCCATTTTTTGGTTCTGTTTTTCTACTTTGCCAGCAATTCCCTTTATTGTTTTTGCCATTCACATTTTAAATTCCATTTCTGTCATTTCCATTACTTCTTTGTAGATAGAGTCCTCTGAAGTAGCTGCCTCCCTTGGGGGAATTGCTCTATTCTGATTTTTCATGTTGCCAGAATTTTTCTTTTGGTCCCTCTTCATGTGTGTTTTCTTCTTGTTCACTTCCTTCCCCTACGTTTTCCTTCTCACTACTTCTTTCACTTTAAAGTACCTTGCCTCAGAGCTTATATGTTGAAGTGGCATTTGGGTATAAGGCCAAAAGGATGATAAGGGTAAAGAATGAGAAGGGAGAAAAGAAGAAAATAAAGTGGGAAAAAAATAAGTGGGGGTGGAATGAAAGAATTGAAGAAAAAGGGGAAAAAAGGGCAGTAAGAGGAAAAGAGCACAACAGGAGAAATGGTAGTGTTCAGCAGGGTACCTTAACTACACCCCCAGCTCTAGTATTTGGGGGTCTGGGCAGAGCAAGTTCCTCAAAGTCAGGAGCTCCTTACTAGCCTGGGAAAAAAACAAGACCCCCATCTCTGCCAAATATAGAAAGAAATGAGCAGTACATCACACTGGGGACCTACTAATACTTACTTTCCAAGGCCAAAGCTAGAAGGACACCCAAGACCATGAGCTTGGGGCCCCCTTGAGACGGACCAATGCCATGACTCCCCCAGCCAGACTAATGCTGTGATTCCCCCAGCCCACAGAGAAGAGAAAAAAATAAAAAGAAAACTAGATTAAAAATTAAAAATAGAGCAGTTCTAGTGGCTCAAAGGAGTAGGGCTCCGGTGTCGGAAGCCAAATGATGCCAGATGGCCGCCCATCCCCACCGTCTAGAGTATGCTAACTTTTATCAGATAAGGAGCTGCTTTTCCCTTATCAGACAAGGAGCTGTTCTTCCCAGAGAAGCCATAAAATGTTTCAGACACATCGTTTACATTCCCAGCAGGAGATTGATGCAAGCTCTAC
>NW_003852688.1:0-21841 GCF_000181295.1 Otolemur garnettii
CTTCCAGTGGTTGCCGCCTACGCTCAGAGGTCTGCCCCCAGCGAAGGCCTAGAGTTCTCCACCTGGAAGCACCTCAGTCCTTCCCCTGCTCCATTCACTGATACCCACGACTCGTCCCAGACATTTCTTGAACGACTTCTTTCAATGCGCCTTCCCTGCTCATCTTGTGTTTTCTCAACTCCCTAGCCATCTTTACTATAAAATTCATATTTTTCTCACAAATATTTCAGCCTTTCTGCCCACTTATATTTACACCGCACACTCTCTGCTGTCAACCACTTCATTCCTTTATCTGTTCCTTTCCCCAAATATCTGAAATCTCAGTGTGTATTTTAGTGGTGGTATTTTGATCCCCGTGTTTATATCCTCTCTTTTCATGTTGCAGGTTATTCTTGTGAGGGTCAGAAGAATGCCTTTTTTGCCTATGTGATAGTTTTAGTTCCTTCGTATGCCTTTCCCCATTTTACACTTGGTACAGCAACATGTTGAGTGGTTTTCGTAGCTTAACACAACCCTAAAATTCTCCTCATGAGAGGTAGTGTTTTCTGCCTCTACTTTTTCTTTCCATGTCATCCTTACACCGAGTTGTTCCCATCTTTGGTTTCTCTACTCCAAACTTTCTCAGATAGTTTTTTAAATGATGTCTCCTAAAGATCTAGGTTGAACACTTCCTTGAAGTCTCAGATATTAAAGCTACCCCTTGTCCTCAGCCATTTTTATGCCCTGTACACTGTTTGTCTTATCGTTTCTGTTTTAATGTTTATATACTCTGGGAAATATGGGAAAAGTCCACTTTCAGGGTCACCTTTGTTACTGCCTCCTCCTTTTATCACCATCTTGAATTCATTTTACTTCACTCTGATCTTTTCATTGTCATCATTCATACTGTCACTTTCCTCTCTATCCCTCTCTTTTCTCAATACTATGTATAAGGACATTTTGTTTCTTTTTCTTTTTCTGTTTTACATTTTGTCTGGGGCCATGTTTGAACCCACTACCCTGGATATATGGGGCCAGCGCCCTACTCCCGGAGCTGCAGGCACCACCCAGGGCATTTTCTTCTACATTTTTAGTTGTTCTCAAAGACTCCTTTAGTCTTAGACTTGTTGGCACATCCTTTCTGTACCTGTCTTCTCCTCTTTGACATTTTAAATCTCTTGCCTATTCACTCATTGTCCTGTTAAGTTGTTTACTACCATTGTTCACGTACCGTGCTTTCTAGAAATGGTAGTGTCCCTTTCCCTGCCATTCCATGGTGTCCTTTCCCCTATCCCCTTTCTCTCTTCCTTTTTGTTGTACCGTATTTAAATACACAACTTAATCTGTCGTTTTCACTCTACTCAGATACATATAGTTGTCTTCTGACTTCTTTCCTCCCCTTCACTCTTTTTTCCTGCAATATCTTTCGCCTACCTTAATCCTGTGTCTCTTTTCTTATGCTCTTCTGCTGACATCACTGTTTCCTTATTGTGAAACTGATTAGCGCTGTATTTAGTTAAGTTATCCTCCTATGTTGTCAAGTCCTCTTTTTAGTTATTTTCTATGATTTGTATTTTTCCTTATGCCATTTGATACAATTATGGTTGCAAATCTTATTTTTCATTATGGCATCTTGCATGACCACTTTTCTCATGTAAAGGTTAATTTAAAATTGCTTTCCCCTTAATTTCTTGTTTTCTCTTCTGCCAGGGAAAAACATATTTTTATTAACCATCTATATGCTACGTATCATTCTTAAGCATTCACTAGTATATTCCTATCAGATGCCTAGCTCAATCTATTTCTGTATTTCTTCTTTCCTGCATACTGTGCTGAAATTGCTTCGCTTCTCTATTTGTTCCTTGCTAGGATCCCTGCCACTTGTCTTATTTTATGTCCAGTTCACTGAATATGTATCTAACCCTTCTATCAAATGCTATTTTTTCCTAGATAACACCCTTTATTGTTTATTATCACTTTATCTTCTCCCTTTCTTCAAGAATTACCTACATAGGGGCAGCACCTGTGGCTCAAAAGAGTAGGGCACCAGCTCCATATGCTGGAGGTGGTGGGTTCAAACCTAGCCCCAGTCAAAAAAAAAAAAATTACCTACATAGTCTTCTTCCAGATTTAACTGCTTTATAAATACAGGCAATTTTCATTATCCTTTGTGCTTGATTGGTAGTAAATGTTTATACTGCATTGCCTTGAATTTGAAAAAGGACTCATCCATCTCCATTTTAAAAACCCAACATATTTTATCAATCATCACTAAAATTATGGTGAAAACCTTGTATTTCTTATAGAAAGGCCCTTTAAAGAACAATTACCTGGTTATTTTACATAATTCATTCATTAGCAAACATGTTTATATGTAGTACAAAATGATCCTATCTACAATAAAGATTATAATCCCATTTGCCTTTCATACTGCAAGGAACAATAAAATGTTTCTAAGATAAATAACACATACAGATACATTTTCACTTTTGAAATCAAATATATAAATAAATAATTATGAATGTTCACTTACCAACTGACAAGTTGCTTGAATTGTCAGACATTCATATAGTGAGGAAGATGACAGGAGTGATGCACAACAGGTTTGCATCCCTTAGCACAGGAAGTAAGCCTATCCCTAGAAGAGCTATGACCACGCAAAAACACACCACTCTGAGCTAACTTGTTGCAAGCTCAAAGGTCTGTTTGTTAGCATAAGAATGCTAACTCACTGTACCTCTTTTTCCAAGACATTGTGATATATGTATAAAAACTCTTCATATGAACATGCATTTAGACAGTATAAGCAGAAAGGTGGTAATACCTGCCTTCCTCATTCTAGTCCCAGTGATATTTACCATTTTGTACCTTACATATTATAAACACAGCCTAGTTCATTCATACATACTGTCTCTAACCAACCACCTTCTCCTCCCCCATCTCCTTTCTTCTTTTTTTAAATATAATTCTTCCCTGTTGCCTTACTTACCTTCAACCAGTCTTCACATTATCTTGGCCAATTTACCATCACATTGTTGGTAGGTCATAAAGGTCATAACTCCCTTAGACTATCTACCATTCTATATCTTAACATTCTATCTATCATTTGCCTACAGAGTCTATTATAAATCAATGAATGCTAGATTATTCTCTTGAGATTTACTTTATTATGATCCCTAACCAACCCTCAACCCCTTAATAACACTCCTCTGTTCTACAAAAAAAGGATCCAGTCCACACCTAAATATCACTCTGGGTGTATTTAACATTTCCACCAGTGGCTTCCTGAGTTTATCTTAATTCATGTCCTAACTTTCTCTAGCAAGCAATCACTTAAATCATAAATTTCCCACTAAGATATCAAGTACCCACCTTTCAACTCTTATTCTTTTTCAGGCCCCTTATCTTCTCCCATTCTATGTATAGTTCTTCTGAGATCTGACAGTTCTGTTTCTTTAATTCACGTCTGATCTTGTCATTTCACCTACACATAACTGCTCTCTAATTTAGTGTCCCCCTTATTCACTTTCTAGCCTATATTTTTCTTCTGTAGTTACCTTTGGCCTAAGGATGGAGCAATAGCTATTTCTGCCATCAATATCTACAATCTACAATTATTATTTGACTATTATTGTCTTTCCATCTACAAACAACATGAGCGTTGCTCTTCTACTTCTTTCTTCCAAAAATTTTTCCTCTTTTTTTCTACAGACTCCATACATTTCCTCCAACGTTCCTTCTTTGATGTACACTCTTGATGTTTGGCACTCACTATTCAGCCTTCTTCCCTCTTATTCCTCACACCTGTACCAAATCTGTTTCCACCCTCCATTCAGTCTGGACTTTACTAGGATTCCTATTCTGGCCCATTTTAAGTCCATTCTACTGACTACACCTATTACCTCAAATCTTTTTCCAGCAAAGCTTTATGGGCAACATATCATATTCCAATTCTGATTTTGTAATGTTCTTGCTTCCCTCTTTCCTACTCTGGTTGGCATTTGGCTTAACATATAGCTGCACTGAACTTCCAATGACCAACTAGCATAAGTGGGTAGTTTCTTCTGTAAGAGGATGATCTGTGTTTTGGTGAGAAGCTTTAATGTCTCAAAGCTCCTCATCCTGGCCCTCCTAATACCCTTCCTTATTTAACATTTTGCAAAACTGCAATGCTCCTCACCCCATCCTAAATCCTGCATCCTCTCTCCTTAAATTTCAGCTTCAGTTTTTCTCTTTTTCCTTCTCTTATGTCTGAATAGCTGCTCTCTTAGAAATGACACATCATTTCTAAGCAAACTTTAATATCACACCTCAACAAGTTCTTCCTAGTTTCTTTTTTATTATTTGCTCTAACATATATATTAACAATCAGCTTCCATCTGTAATCACAGTGATGGATATTTTATTCTTTTCTTCTCTTGAGGTATACTCCCTTAATGATACCCACCCACTTCCACCAAACATAGACCATCCTCTCACAGAATAAACTACCCACTTATGCTAATTGGTCAAATCATTGTCTTTCAGTTTGCTATCTACGGCTTTTTATCAAGATTCATCCTACCCCTGGATGCATGCATCATGAGCAAATAATCTGCTCTCTAATTCCCATTCCTGTGTAGGCCCTTGAAATTTATTAGATGTACTATTCATTACTGTTGGGCCTTCCCATCCAGTCTGACTAGTTAGACCCATTTTAAGATCTTACCTGATTTTCCATTCTGGATCTCCTTTTCTATACATTTGATTTACCTCATTGCCATTCCATCTACTCTTAACACATCTCTATTTCATACATTGGTCCTTCATTCAGCTAACAAATTCTTTCTTCTTATTCCATCATAACTTTGCTGTAGGTGTGGTGCCTTCACATACAGTTAGTATCTGCCATTCTCCAATCATCCCTTCACATTAGCAGGACCCCTCACTTTGGTCTTCCACTCTTTTCCTCCTTGTTCTTTATTTTGCGTTAGAGAATCATGCTGCCTTGTCTTCTATGTTCCTGCTCCTTTCAGCTACTGCCTACACATCAGTCTTACAGTTCCGTGGTTTCTTCTGAAGACTCCCTCCTGTTGGATACCCACTGCTCAAGCTCCTGCCATCTCCCTTGTGTCCTGCATTCTTACTGTACTCTTGACTCTGCCTACACTTTCATAGGATTCTTGCCACCTCTCACTATATTGACCTCATCCATTGCTTCTAGTATTTTTTTCCAACAAAGCTCCCTAGACAGCAAAACCTCATACCCCACTTTTTACTTTGTGATGTTCTTCCCTCACTTTCCTTTGTTAATACATAACTGTGACAAGTCTCGAATTTCCTGCTGTTCCCACTTAGCCCTCTTTAATGTGTCTTTCCGCATTTGTGGGCTTTTCTCCATGTTTTGCACCCTGTCTTCATTCAGGCATTCCCTCTCCTTATTTAGCATCCAACTTCTGTCTTTTGCTCTCTCCTAATTCATTGTTTTTTGTTTTTTGGGGTTTTTTGCACAAGTTACTTCTCTCACGTTTGGCAAATCCTAACAGGTTTCCTTAGTTTCTGAATGCATCTTTACTGTCCCCCCTTTAGAACATCCTTCCCAATTTCCCCTCGGGTCTCCCCTGTGTAACTTAAATTTTCATGCTCTCTAATTGGTCAGTGATGAAAACATATTCCTTTTGAGGTTTTCTCCCCTCATGTCTCCACTCTCTCCCTCACTCAAAACCTGGCTCAGTTTTCTAATCTTTAGATAAATTTTCACCTTAGCATCTAAACTGGCCTTTCCTTCCATACTTTGACCCAAGTTTGATGCTATATGCCTCTAATGAGTACCAGTGACAATTTTTTCGTTAATATTAAATGATGTCTTCTCATCTTACAGTAATTTTAACTTCACCATTTTACTCCTTTTTCCTAATTTTGTCTTATAAAAATTCTACCTTATATTCAGCGTCCTTCTTTCATTCAGAGACTCTGTAGATGCCATTCTGTTTATCTAGAAGACAGTACTGAATAAACAGACTCCTCATAACAGCACTCACTCTTCAGACTCTGCACACTGGATGTTAGGTCTAGCCCATGTGGCCTCTTTTTGTCCTCACTCTTCCACAGAGCTCCCTGAATAGTCCCCCCTCAATTCTTATTTAGCCACATTCTCTCCCTCCTCTCTTTTCCTGAGTGGTTGTGACCTGACTAACATAAACCACTCTACCGGAGTTGCTTCTCTCCCACAGCCCAGCATTCCTTATCCTATCACTCTTTAATGCTATTGGTCATGTTACTGTACTGTGAGCTCACCCCCAGCCTCCTTCATTCGTCCCTTCCCTTCATCTACTCCTCTCCTATCATTTCATACAAGCCTCTGCAGTTGCTTCTCTAATTTTCAGGCAATCCTAACATGACGGTTGGTAGCAAAGGCTCTTTATCAAAATTATTCTTAGTCTGTTTTCATCTAATGCAGTAGTTCTCAAACTGTACCCTGAGTTTTGATTCAGCAGGTTTGGGATAGGGGAGAAGAATTTATATTGCCAAAAAATTCCTGGGTAGTGCTATATAACACATTTTAAGAAACACTGCTCTTTACTTTCCTCTCAGCCGATTTTTTTTTTCAAGTCTTTTAGGAGGCCAGTGCTTTATCCATTAGGCAACTGGGGCTTAAAAATTTCTCACCAAGGAATGTAGAGCTAGTCTTCTGTTATTCCTGTTCAATCTTTTACTTCTCTCATAAACACTAGCCATTGCAATCTGGCCTTTACACCCAGAATATTTGACCAATTGGGACATGCAGGATTCACTATTCTGGCAATCTTTGTGGTGGTGTGGTCTCTCTCATTACCATGCCACCTATTCAGAAACATACTCTCGTTTAGACAGTGGTCCCTTTAGCTTTAACTCCTCTTCTTCCATTTTGTTTAGCCCAAATATGGGGCTTCCCCTCTCCAGTCAGTCCTGTCATTCTTTTTTTTTGTTTGTTTATTAATAGTTTATCACTCATATTCATAGCTCAGGAACACAGGTCAGTGACAAACGTCTGTGTAAATCAGCCCAAAGAAATTCTTTATATTCCAAAATCACTTTATACTCTGAAAGATACCAGCCTTCCTCATCTCCTCAAAATCTTTCATAGAATCATAATTTCTGTAGAAATTTGCATATGCCTTCTTTCTTGGTTCAGCCACAGCAAACTTATAAAAAACGGCAACCCCCTGGGATACAACAGATGCTCGAACAATATGAATCCACAGGCACCCGGCCAAGAGGCCACGCATCTGAGGTTTGGCCAAAGCACTGGAAACCATGGTAGTTACTGTCCTTGATGGGTTGCCAACCTCAACAGGTCCTTCCCGGCTGAGGGACACACGAACTCCTGTCATTCTTTAAATAACCATTTCCTCTGAGGTTGATCTCCCATTCCTTTTCTCCTTGTTACTATCTTGCCCTAAAGAAATAAGCTACCTTATCTTCAACCTTCCTGCTTTTAGCTGCCGTTCACGTTTCATTCAGATGGACTCAGTCTCCTCCTGAACAGCACTTCCCAGCCAGGTTCTCTCCGTTCTCTGTAATCGTCACACAAAGAGTAACTTCTGAGAGAAACCATAATGTAGCGCTTACGTTATATTCACTTGTTATCTCCCTTAGGTGGTTTGCCCTCCTGTACCTTAACTGTATATAGTGTCCATAAAGTTCGTGTACAATTTTAAATTGTACATACTATATAGTATAATTTCATCTACCATCTGTACCTGGAAATACCAAATGAAGTTTTACTCTTCAGTTGGGTTCCCAACACAATCTCCAGCCGTTCTACAGACTACTCAAAGATCTGTCCTGGTGTCTATTAAGGTTGCTGCCTGCCTTCCTGGCTTTGTATCAGGGTTCATCTTAATCCATCTCCTTCTGATCCTCCTAATTAAAAGCTCTGCCATGGGCGGCACCTGTGGCTCAGTGAGTAGGGCGCTGGCCCCATAGACTGAGGGTGGTAGGTTCAAACCTGGTCCCAGCCAAACTGCAACAAAAAGAATAGCCAGGCGTTGTGGCAGGCACCTGCAGTCCCAGCTACTCAGAAGGCTGAGGCAGGAGAATTGCCTAAGCCTAAGAGCTGAAGGTTGCTGTGAGCTGTGATGCCACAGCACTCCACCAAGGGCAACGGAGTGAGACTCTGTCTCTAAAATAAATAAATAAATAAAAGTCTGGCATTACAACCTAACATTTGACCAAACAGAACCATATTATAAGATCTTACAGGATTTTTGGAAACACTTCACTCAACTTATCTAGCCACACCACTCCAGCTCCTTCTAACTACTCTTCCTATGTACTCCCTTAACAGTTTCCAATCTTTCCTTTCTTGTTTCACCATGAATCCCTCCTGTCAATTCCTGGTAGTCTTCAAAGGACCGATCTCTTCTGCAGGCTCCCAGATTGATCCTTATCCTTTTCTGATAGCCTTTTCCCATATTGATCCTGGAAAAACATCCATGTTACCTACACAGTCACTTGTTTTTCAGCTGCTATCTTCTTCTTATTATTATTATTGTTATAGATTCAGTAGTTTTTTTCTTCTGTGAAATTCCTTGTCACCTCCACACTCTTCTCAATACACCTGCACTCTCAAGCCCAGACCTTCATCAGGTTCCTGTCATTGGCCATGACTCACATCTATCCCATTTGGACTCCGTGACCTTTTGCTCTGTTGTTCACATTTGTTAGTTCAATTATCATTCATCAGAGATTCTCAAATGGCACTCCCTTGAGACACCGATTCCTATACAGCCACTTTCTCTTCACAGTTTCTCCTTCTTTGGTTGTAATCTGGCTTAACTCATATCTTTCTGCTGCATGTGCAACTCTGCCATTTCCCAGTGCTCCTTATTCTGGCCCTCTTTAATGCCCTTCCCTACCTACACTTTATATTCCGCACTCCAGCCTGAATCCTACAACTTCTTTCTCTCTTATTTAGCTTCCAGCCTCTAATCTTCTCTTTATCCTCCCTTGTGATATTTGCATACAATACAAGTCTCCCTAGGAAATGTCTGTCACTGTTAGGCAGTCCTCACATAGCAGGCTGACTTCCAGGGGCAACTTGAATGGCACAGTGTGCAGTAATCTACAGTATCTTAATCGTCATTCTTTCACTTTCCATCTCTCTACACAAGAAATGGACGCAGAATTCTTCCCTTCAGATGTACTTCCCTCCTCATAATCTTTACCCATTCCTCACCCAGTAGCAATAATCCATTCTCTGGACAAACTTCTTGTTCATATTCTCTAGTAAGTCAAGCCTAGTATCTCTAAAGTTGCCAGCTGTAGCTTTTTATTAGCATTAATCTTAATCAGTCTATAAACTTTCCTATCAACCAAGACCTTTAATTAGCAATTTCCCTCTAGCTTTAAGAACCAGTCTACTGTTGCCTCCTACTGAAGCAGTCCTTGGTCCTCATCCTTTTTGTGTGTTTCCCATGCAACATGGCCTTACCAAAGTGTGACCAGTTAGACCTCGTATGAGCTGACGAGATTCCCCATTCTAGATCTTTAGGTTATACTTACTCTGCCATAGGCTCTCCACTACACAGTATTCCCTTTCCATTGCTTCCAATTTTTTATTTCTTACTCATGACTTTTGGCTCAGGAATGCTGTCTTATCCTTCCAGATTTCTGTCATTCCTTAGAGACAGCTTTTCATCTGAGTGCAACTTTAATGTTGCCTTTTTTTTCCTACAGAAAAACCTTACCTTTAGTATCCCTCCTGCCAATTGGTTAGCATTCCCATAGATTCAACACTATTTTCTGAGTAGGTATATCCTCATTTTTGGTACTCACTGCTCATCTTATTTTCATCTTCCTTGATTTTCTATATACTAAGCAATACTCATTCCTTCTCAGTTCAGTCCAGACCTACATGGATTGCTGCAGATTAGCCCGTGTACAGATCCTTTCACCTCTTCCTAATCCTTTACTCAATCAACAGACCCTTTTCTTTAATTATTACCCCAACAAAGCTTTCTGGAATCTCCTGCTAACCCCATTTCTTACTTAGTCTCTCCCCTCTGGTTGAGACCTGGTGACTCCCTACCCCATTTCCCACTCTGCCCTTTACCACGTGGTATGTTCTGCACACCTGCCCTGCTCACTTGCCCCTCTCCTGCCTTAGCTGCCTGTTTCTATCTTTTCCTTCTCTGGGTTCCTCTCCTACAAAGGATCTCAGTGGTTGGATGAGAATCTTTAGTCATTCCTCAAAAGACAAGCCTCATTCTGAGAATAGTTTTAATGCAGATCCTCAGGGCATCCTTTCCTTATTCCCTTTGGTATTTGCCTTCCTTCTTGTGGTTCTCTCATCTTTATATCACGACAATGGAGTCAGTATTGTTCTCTTGCCACAGAAAGGCCCCTCTTACCTCCTTTCCTCGACACTCATTCTGTCTTGCAACTGTGATAGATGTTACTACCTATGGTTTTCAAGAATTCCCCTTAGATTACATAACCTCTCATTGTAGCAAACAAACCATTTAGTTAAAATTTTATCTCTAATAACACCATCCCCTATTTACTTCCCTTATCTGTTTCTCTGTATCAGGTACTTACGTAGACATAAGTATCTTTCATGTTTACTTAAAAATAAAATGCAGCCAGCGTGGCCCAGTCTATGATCTGCCAATTATTACTCTTTCTCGCCTAACTCCTGCTTCATCTGAACTAAGCTGGAACTCATATAATCTATGACTTAATGTCTATCCTGTTTTCTTACCTCATCAAGACCTTTTTCTCTACCATAAAAAGAGAAAGACCTTTTTCTTTATCCCATCTCTTAAAAACAAAACAACAACAAAAAAAAACAGGGTGGCACCTGTAGCTCAAGTGGCTAAGGCACCAGCCACATACACCAGAGCTGGTGGGTTTGAATCCAGCCCAGGTCTGCCAAACAATGACAACTACAACCAAAAAATAGCTGGGTGTTGTGGCAGGCGCCTGTGGTCCCAGCTACTTGGGAGGCTGAGGCAAGAGAATCCCTTACACCCAGGAGTTTGGGGTTGCTGTGAGCTGTGATGCCACAGCGCTCTACCCAGGGCGATAGCTTGAGACTGTCTCAAAAAAATAAAACAAAAAAAACCCCACCTCAGCTGAGACCTATTCTAGCATTGTGTTAACTTCACTTTTTTCTGTCTTCTGTCCCCTTCTCCCTGAAGAAAACTTTACCTTAACCAGTCATTCTTTTCCTCAATCCCTTTAAAATAAATTCTGAAGCCTCAATAGGTACATTCTTTCCTATGTGGGTCAACCCACTACTATCTTCTGTTTTCAACATTTTATTCCATCCATCTGCTCTCTGAATTCAGGCCCATTCGTCATAGGATCCCCACCAGTAGCTCAAATTAGGCACATCTTATCTAGCCCTTCAGTCTTGACTGCCTTGGACCTGTTGGAAAAGCATTTGAAATACATTTCACAATTTGTTCCTAAGCGAATTCTCTCCCCGGAACCTATGCATTAGCATACCTCTTACTATTTCCAACTACTCCATGGACTTTCTGGCCTGTTTTCTTTTGCTATGTAGCTTCCTCTGCTTGTCAAAAGATCTTTTCTCTCTTTTGAAAGCCAATTGTTTTATCCTTTCACATTTTTTATGATTTTCCTAGGATATTAATCCTGCACCATCACATAGCACTCTATTAAATATTCACTCCATGTATGTATGGATGGATGGATGGATGTTTAAAGATGAAAGTCTTACTACTTATGTGTCATACATGGTCTTTACATCTCAGTCTAGTCTTTCTTCTCCTTGCCTGTCTCCCAAATAACTTTCTAACTCCTGAATTTCTACTATCTTTGTATCTACAGGCCTTTTCAGGACCATGAATTAGAAACTTTAATGCATTTTTCTTTATCCATGCTTGCCAAATCCCCTCCTTCCAACAGTTTAGAAAATCCTATCTTCTTCATGTAGACTTCTTCCCCCAAATTTTTTTTTTCCCTTCATACCCATACAAAAAAGTTTGCCCATGTTATCTTTTCTGTGCTATTCTAACCCATGGTGTGGAACAGTTTAAAATCATTCTTTGTGAGACTGCCTTTCTGACCCACTTTCAGGCTGCCTTTGAGAACCACAACCCTAAATAGGTGTACATGTTAACTTGAATATGTACAACATAGTGCCAAGCGCAGAAAGCGCCTCCCAAGCAGCGTGCACCGCTCACTGACACAGGTTTTTCTGCTGTCTCCTCCAGCTGCAGGCTCTTTTAGCTGCACCATGAAGTTTACAGTACGGGACTGTGACCCTAATACTGGAGTTCCAGATGAGGATGGGTATGATGATGAGTATGTGGTGAGTCTTCCCAGCACTGCCTGTTTGCAACACTGACTTCTGCCTCAAGAGACCATTTTTCTAGAAACATCTGACACAAACTTACAGGGTTTCTATGCTTAAACAGTTTACAACTGAGGACATGGAGCAATCCTCCTCTCTAATGGGACTGCATCATGCCAGAGAATTGAGATTTCCCACTTCATAATTAAAACTCTCCCCTTTTTTATAATAGGGATAATTAACGAGCTAAAAGTAATTACATGATTTTTATTGAATTTCATTTTATTTAAAATGATTTTTTTTTCTTCAGCGAAAAATTTGGTTTGTTATTAATAAAGCCAGGCCGTAGACTAAAAAGCTTTCACAGAATGAAGGGGAAAACTATAAAAAAATTAATCAGCCTTAGTGAATGCCAAGTACGGAAGATACTGTACAGCAGCCTGCAGTCATTCTGCGGCAAACTGCCTGCTTTGTACCCCAGGGCTACAAATGTTGATCTGAATTTGACTCTTGCCAGATGTCCTATTTTCTTGCTTTTTGAAGACCTACTATATTAGATTGATCCCAACTTATTTTGATGGTAGTTTTTCCTATGCTCCTACAGCAGTATAACACAGAATGATAAAACCTTATTAGTCCCTTTATCTTTGTGCTGTTACAGAAAGGACTTTTCTTCACTAACCCTGCTTGTTACCCACTAGCTAGAAGATCTTGAAGTGACTGTGTCTGACCACATTCAGAAGGTACTGAAGCCTAGCTTTGCTGCTGCCTGGGAAGAAGTTGGAGATACCTTTGAGAAAGAAGAGACCTTTGCCCTCAGTTCTACCAAAACCCTTGAAGGTAAGGATAATTTTGCTATCATTATATTGCCTAATATTTGTTTTAAAATACTTCATAAATCACTTAAAAGGTCAAAACCCTGTCTTCATCATTTAATTCAGTCAACCACTTTTTAGTCCAGTAGCCTCCCTCCATGTGCCACCAGCACATACTGGTGCAGAGACAGATCCCTATGCTTAATTTTTTTAATCTTGTCGAATAAATCTTCTCAACACAGAAGCTGTCAACAACATTATCACTTATCTGGGCATGCAACCATGTGAAAGATCTGATAAAGTACCTGAAAACAAGAATTCCCACTCACTCTATCTGGCAGGTAAGAAACTTCCATTAGATTCCCCTTATATTTTTGTTACAAAATTGAATAGAAAGGCATTACTAGTGTCCTATCACCCCATGATAAGTAACAATTTGAAGCCCAGTCAAAATGAATGATTTGTTTTGCATGCCAATCTTAGGTTATTCTTTTAAGATGTACATTTAGCCTACAACAATTACTGAAACCTCTCCCACAGATAGTGCCACCACCAACCTCTTTTGAGTACCTTCTATGTCCTGGTCTCATAGAAATATTTAAAAAAAAAATTGAGAATTTACATGTAGGATTCAATTCTGACAAATCTCTAGAAAAGCTAAACTAAAAGAAAGGAGATGTATATTTCATTATTCAGAGCTTATTTTAAATTCTTAATATGGTTTTTCTCACTTTTTTCTCCTCAGGTATATACCGAGGTGGCCATGATTTATTGGTGAGGTCCAGGCTGGCCTTAGCAGATGGAGTGACTATGCAGGTGACCGTCAGAAGCAAAGAAAAAACACCTGTAGATGTTATCTTGGCTTCTGTTGGATAATATATTACTGGGCCGGATGAAGCTGAAATACACTTCAGTCAGTGAGCTTTCAGATTAGTGGCATGAATTTCCCAGAATCACATTTTGACTTTGAAGCATTAAACATTTTGGCCCTTAGCCAGCAGATCAAGCAAATATCTGTCCTTGCACATGGGTTGGGTTTTTTTGTTTGTTTTTTTCCTTTCTGTTACACTTGGCCAGCTTTGGTATGATAGTGCAGCTTTGGATGACCTTAAAAATCAAATACTATCCTATACTCTAACTGCTTAACTTCATTACGGTTTTTCTTTAATTTAATGTATATCTGGAAGCTCCTGACAATGTTGGAAAATTTTATCCCAGAGGAGTGGTGGGGGAGGGGAAGCCAGAGTCCACTTTTGTCACAGTTCTTTTTATTAATAGAAAATAAAACACTTATTCCAGTTTCAAAGTTGTTATACTTGAAGATGCTAATAAAAAAACGAATTTAAAATAATCACTTAATCCTGCTATAACTAAGACAATGAAATGCAGCTTAAAAGAAAGTGTTCAGCACCATTGCTCATAGTTCTTTCAAAATTTGTTCTTAAAGTTTCAATAAGTTCCTGTCTGCAAAGTACAGGAATTGCTGAGCTACATGAGAAGGCCTCTCTGGGACAGCCAGTGGGGAGTTAAGCAATCATTATGAAAGAAATCAATGTACATTCAGCATGCTAACTTGGACTACACAATGATCCCCTCCCCTCCACGTTAGCTCAAGAGAGACGTTTCTAAGCACTGAGGTATGAGGAGTCAGACTGTTGTTTGCTTTCAGAATTGGTCTTTCCAACTAACGACAGTCAATCTCTGGCACAGATGCTATTAGTCCTTAATGTCCTGTGATTTTAGGAAATTCGGTAAATAGTTTGGATTTAGTTCAATTCAGGTTTAATAAGGTTCACTACTTTGGCAGAATAAGGGTCTGCTGGTTTAGTATCCTTATAAAATACATATAATGTAGGTAAATCAGTGTTAGAATACTGCAATATTTAAACTAGTATCTATTTTAACAAATGTCTATAATTAGAAGCAGCTGATGAAACTAAATCCAAAGTTATGACAAGGGAGCCTCACTCTCACTTGAAGCTGTGTTGCTTAGAGAACTTTGAAAGAGCTTGTGCCCTTAAAGCCATTCAAGGAGAGGTAAGGCAGCCCCTTCTCATTTTTTACTTTAGGATTCCAGTTGGGGCCAGGCCAGAAATTAGCATTTCTAAATGTTTTGGAAAAGTCCAAAGAAGTGTTAAAAAGTCTTTTATGCAAAGGAATTTCTGTCCTTTTCCATCAGTGAGTAGTAGAATTTCCTAATAACACAAAGACAATGTTAAGTCCATCCACTTTTGATCGATGTCAGAGGAATGCGAGGTGGACTATTATGTTAACCCTTAGTCGGAGCTCCTGCTGGCTTTTTCCTATATACTGTTCACTAACGTGAGCAAAGTGGACTTCTTTGAGAAAATAGTGTTTGATAGCCAGGACCTCTTTGGGGCATTTCTTCCTAAGTGGAAACACAACAGATAAAGGGAATGGGGAGGTAATACAGGGAAGCTACTCTTTCCAGCTCAGAAGGAGTTGATGAAGCCCATATATGCATTCAAGAAGCCCATGGGATCCTCTAGCTGTGGGTAGTGGCTAATGTGGTCATCCAGAATCGACACTGTGGACCGCGGCAGCGTTTTCCTAGTGGAAGAGAACAGCATGTAGGTGAACTTGAGGCTATAGGGAGGGGGGGAATGTAAGCCAGTGGGAAGCCCCAGTAAATGCCCCTGCAGACTTATCACACTAAAAGGAACCAGCAAAGAGCTGATGTACCTTCTACTTTCCAACTGTATCTTAGGCAGATAAAACTTGCCAGTTCCACTTATACAGACTACTTTTTAAATGTTCATTACCCAACTGACAACAACTTAAAAATATAACACTTTCTCAACAATTATCAAAGCAGGATGACTTCTAGCTTCTTAGAGAAGCACCATTAACAAGTGGATCTTAGCAACTCACTGCCCAAACAAAGATAACAAAGGATCTACCTTAATCCCAGGAAGAGATGAGAGGTATTTTGTTTAAAATTATATGAAAGCTATTTACTACTAGGTTGTGTCCACTGGGCCATAGGAAGGTATGGAACATTTTTATGTGACATACTCAAAGTTTCACATTCCAACACCTTCTAAGCAAAGAACCTAGCAAGAATAACAACCTATGAGGTACTTTTCCACAGTGAACTCTTCTCAGTCTCTCCTTGCAGTCTGCTCAGTTTAGGCCAGTGAACTGGCTTCATAGTCACACTACAACAAACATCTCTTAAGATATATCCAGTTTCATTCTTTGGCTCACATGATGGCTTTCTTACCTGTGCGACAACTAGGAACATGTAGTAGCCATACAGTGGAAACAGGCTGTGTAAATCAAGAGAATGTATAACTGAGCTACTTGATCTTCCAGTCTGTATTGAGAATACGTCTCCTCAACTCATCTTTCTGTGTTATGTTTCCTGGATGAATAGCCAGTGAGGTCATTGGCTACAGCCAACAGCCCTCAGCAGGTAATTCTGTTTACCACTGTCAAGAGGAGATACCAACAACAAAGACCTCCGAGACTCACCTGTATAACTCCAAAAACTCTGGATAGGGATTTACAGGATCCAACGGCCCATAGATAAAATGAACTAGGAAAGAAAAAGAGGAATGATTACTGATAGAGGTCTCACATCCAACCCTAAAATTACCTCCTTTCCAAAAAAGATTTTACGTAAATAAAACTTTTTATGATAGAAAATCTAGCTTCTTTTATTAGGCAAGCCATGAAGAACTGTTGGGAACAAGCCAGTCAGTTCATTTGGAAGGAACATTTTCTCCTGTAAGTAGCCATTTGGCCTCTCCTCTAGCTCTTCTGTGCCCTAGGCTGAAAAGAGTACATCCCACTTTCAACTTTCTCTGTCCATAAAGCCAGAATACTGTCATTCTTTAAGTCTCTCTAATCAACCTTTGACATTTGAAATCAGTCAGTAATTTCCTGGACACTAACTACTAAGTGTTAAACACTGTACTAATTTCTTTTCTAAATCTCTAAGAATGTAGAGTCAAATGAGCACAAACCACCTACAGCCTCTTGGTTAGTAATGCAAACAACTAACAACTGAGCATTGAACGTAGCAGTCACTGACAGTGCACACCCCAGAAGCTGGCAATATCAACTACCAGGGCAATGTCTCCGGCGACCCCTTTTATGTACTTCACTTTACAAGTACATCACAAGGTCCACCACATGTTGCAGAATTACCAGCAAAAGAGAGGATGCTACAGTTAAATTGGGATTTGAGATAAAAGTGAATTGTTTTGGTATTAAGTATTGTCCCAAATATTGCACAACACATTTAAATACTGAAAAAGTATGTGTTCTTTATGTAAAATTCAAATTTGATTTAAATGCATTTCTTTGGTAACCTTAATTAGTGATAGTAAGAGCTGCAATTATTTTAACCCTATAGTCCTTCAGTTTTCCTATCAAGAAATCATATAAAAATACTCACTGGGAATAGATACAGAGGCAAGAGCTCCCACCCAGCGTCTTTTAAACTTCTTCCTCTGATTGATGTACTGTAAGAGACTATAGGAGAGATAAGTCAGCAGGAGCAGAACAAGGAACCCTTATTATAAGAAGCCCAACAAAGTATGTTTTCCCAATCCAGAAGCAACCTGACATTCCTGAGAATCATCCACTTAATTTATCCATTTCTGTTAATCTCTAGAACAGTGACTTTTCAAATGGTGTTCCATGAGAAGTTCTTAGGTGTGCCACAAAAATTTTTAAAGATCATTAATTTTTATTTTTTTTTTTTTTTGCAGTTTTTGGCCTGGGCTGGGTTTGAACCCACCACCTCCAGCATATGGGGCCAGTGCCCTACGCCTTTGAGCCAGAGGTGCCACCCAAGATCATTAATTAATTTTTTTGAAAGAAGTTCAAAATATACAAGTATATTCTTATTTTTACTTTTTTTTTTTTTTTGGAGCAACATAATTTCATGTGCCGTGGAAGTTAAACTATAGGTTCAACTATGCTATGAGATAAACAAATTTGAAAAACACTGCTCTAGAGTCACCAACAATGTAGTGATCATGCCTACTATTGATGTAAGATTCATGGTACTATGTGTTTATTAAGCAGGAAATGAGGTCTAGGCAGGTGAAAAGTCAGTTTGGATCATGAGACTATAAAGCCCAGGTATGGCCGGGCTCAGTGGCTCACTCTGTAATCCTAGCACTCTGGGAGGTTTAGGTGGGTGGATTGCTTGAGCTCCTAAGAGATTGAGACTTGTCTAAGCAAGAGTGAGATCTCATCTCTACTAAACATAGAAAAAAAAAAATTAGCTAGGTATTGTGCCAGGGCCCCTGTAGTCCCAGCTACTTAGGAGGCTGAGGCAAGAGGATCCCTTGAACCCAAGAGTTTGAGATTGCTATGAGCTATGACACCATGGCACTCTACCCAGGGTAACAAAGTGAGACTGTCTCAAAAATAAATAAAGCCTGGGTCTGCAGTTCTAATTTTGGCTCCAGCACTGCCTCTGACTAAAACATATAACACATCTTTTCCTCAGTTTCCTTGTTCAGCTTTTTTTTTTTAATAGACAGAGTCTTGCTATGATGGCCAGGCTGAAGTACAGTGGCTAGTCATAGGCTTGATCATAGCTGACTGCGGCCTCAAACTCAAGCAAGCCTCCCACCTTAGCCTCCTTTCCCAGGAGCTAGGACTACAGATATATACCAGGTCCATCTTTCTTGTTTTTAAAACAAGAAGATTGAAGTACATGATCTCTATGTTGACATATATCTAAAATCTGGAATTTACAAGTTCATAAATATAAAACTTCATCAGACCAGATAAAATAGGGATGATTTTCTCTTTCTAGGGTGTGGGATGTCATAGCCACATTGTAGAACTCAGAATTCTTATATTCTAATTGTTCTGCCTGGCAAGTCTAGGGACAGTTATTATTGTGAACTGCAAATATTACCTCTTAGAAACACTATTTACTTTTTGAAAAGGAAAATATAATTTTTTTTTTTTTTTGAGACAGAGTCTCACTATGGCACCCTTGGTAGAGTGCTATGACGTCACAGCTCACAGCAACCTCCAACTCTTGGGCTTAAGTGATTCTCTTGCCTCAGCCTCCCAAGCAAGTGGGACTACAGGCACCTGCCCCAACGCCCAGCTATTTTTTGGTTGCAGTTGTCATTGCTGTTTAGCTGGTCCAAGCTGGATTCAAACCCACCAGCCTTGGTGTATGTGGCTGATGCTGCAACTACTGTGTTATGGGCGCCACGCCCCCACCAAAATGGGGTCTCACTTTTGCATAGGCTAGTCTTGAACTTGGGAGCTCAAGCAATCCACCCGCCTTGGCCTCCCAGAGTGCTAAGATTACAGGCATGAGCCACCGTGCTGGGCCCTATAAGAGAATTTTTAAAACAGTCTTATTCTTTGATTTTTCAATTTTAAAAGGAATCATCAGGGTTAGGGTTGAGAAGAAGGAATGGCTCCCTCTAACACACAATTCCAGCAAAGCCATCAATTGAAACACTGAATGCTGTGCTGACCCAGCTGACAAAACAAGTCTTATTTCAAGAAGTTACAAGTATCACACCATCTCTAGATCCCTGTGAAAGTAGCTACCTTCTCATTTGAAGGAAGGCATGGGAATTCTCCGCATAAGACAGGTCTCTGCCATCTCAGTCCTGTTAACTATACTTTGAAGCAAGTTAATATTAACAAAAAGCCCAAAGAAGAATTTGCCAAAACCATTCACCAGTTATGAACGCAACTAGCAATAGAATTTAAAACTGTTTACCTAAACATTTTGAGCCACTTGGGTTAGGCTCAGGGCTCACTCTACTCAATTTCTTTCTTCTTAGAAAGTCCAGACCATGACTGTTTTTGGTTTGCCTCATAGGTCATACATAACCAACCTTCCTGTGACAGGAACCAAGCCAGCAAGAAACAGAACAAACAATCCTGCACTCCCCTCTCCAAAAAAGCTTCTCTGGAAACCAAAGCAAAGGATAATTTCTTACCTGTCAATGACTAAGTTCCCATCATTGTTGCGGATCCCTGCCCACATGTCCCACAGCTCGCTCTCAGAGGGCCGAGTGTATGGCCCAAAGACTGGGGTGAGTCTGAAACAGTCCAAAAGGCAGGAAGATAAGCATGAGAACTCAAAATGTTAATTGTGACTGGAACCTCAGAGGGCATGCACTCTGACCCTTATCTGATACGTCATACATTAATCCCTTCTACTATTTCCCTGGCAAGTGGCCAACACCTTAGCTTTAAATACCAAGGATATGGTTCAGAATTATAATGGCAACAGCTTTTTACTATATTTATGGTTTCCAGACCATAGTCAATGACTCACCCTCGAGAAAATACAAAGAAGTTCATCAGCCGTGTGAGGATTGGTGACAGCACACCTCCATCTTTGAGTAGCTATAGGGGAGTAAGTGGAAGGAAAGATCAAGAATCCAGAGAAAGAAGACAACTCACCAGGACAATGGATTTTATCAGACTAAAAAGGAAATGGGGCCAAATCTCTTGCTACTGAAAGGTTTGGTAGTTTGTTTTCTGTTTGGTCTACCCACATTCTTCTCTTCTGGAAAGCAAATCTGTTTTCACTTAAGATTACATTGCTACACTTCACTAAATCCCTAAGATGTTAATTCTGATATATTCAAGTTTAGACTAGGATCCAAATTTATTCAAACACCATTCTCATGACACAAATCTCTCCATAGTCATATTTCTCAAAATATCCTATTCTTGTAAATAGTTTTAGATTTTATGTAGGGGCCACTTCCTCTGCTTTATTTGCCTAAGAAGGGAGAAAACAACTTTATTAATATAAATTCACAGAGAAGGCAGTTTTAACTATGGCCCACTACCTCTTGTGGGTCCCAGCATTATTTAGTCATCATAAATCTTAAAACTAAAGATTTACTCAGTTAAGTCACCAACCTTTTGGAGAAGAAGAGGACGGTGAGTCTCAGGAAAAATACCTGTCAAAGAAAAGACTTAGTCATTTACCTACAACTTTAGGTCAAAGGCAAGCAATCTCATTATCAGAGTCTATCCACCTATTCACTGTCACCTTTAGGGCTTCTATTGCCAAAGCAGGATTATACATAAAAACTTAATACTGTCACTGAACTACTAGCTCTCCAGGGAATTCTGTGTTTGGTCTAATTACATACCCAGAATTACCTTCCCTATTTTAAAGGTAGAGAAATGGGAGAAATAATTTATAGTCATCCTTAAGGCTGACAACTAAGCTCTGCCTCCCCCTTAGCATTTCCTTCCACTGCTCAGAGCACAAATGTTAATGATTTGGGCTACAAGAAAAAGAGGTTTTTCAGTCCTAAAAAAACCCTAGTTTTTCCTTTCCATTTCCCACCAGATTCAATTGAAGAGGTATGAGCACAGCTATTAAAGGGGCAGACTTCTTTCCCCATCTGATCTTAAGGCAGTGGTTCTCAACCTTCCTCATGTGGTGGCTCTTTAATACAGTTCCTGTGGGTCGTGACCCACAGGTTGAGAACTGCTGTCTTTTAACGCATTCAGGGTATGTTTGGGGAGTCATGGATTTATAAAGTGGCTGTCCAAAAGGTCTCATCAGGGGTTCACTAATTTCTACCTGAAACTTCGCATGCCATCAGTTAGGAGTTTAGGAATCTAATACCTTGAAGCCCTCACTTAATGTTGCCAATAGCTTCTTAGAAATGGACTTCAAGGCTCGGCGCCTATAGCTCAACCGGCTAAGGCGCCAGCCACGTACACCTAAGGTGGCGGGTTCGAATCCCCAGCCCGGACCCGCCAAACAACAATG